>NW_026929059.1:112500-356104 GCF_032062105.1 Saccostrea cuccullata | reverse complement strand
AGGATCATTTTATTAACAAAGTCAAATTAACTAGCTGGCTAAAATTTTAGGTGGTCTTATTTCTTAAAGTCAGCAATAGTTGAATTTTGTTATGGTGTTCAGCTAGATAAACCATCTCTTTACACCAATATTGAATTTTTGCTTAATAATATAAAACATATATGTTTAACCACTATTGAGACAACATAACAATTATTTAAAAAATTAATTGAGGATTTTCCTTAAAATCTTCAGTGTTGTATTTTCTCCAGTTATTTTCTTCTGACTTTTACTGCAGCTGCAGCCAACAGAACCTTGTGGAAACAACTGGAATAGAAAAGCTTGATGAACCTCTTTTAAGATGGGAAAACAATGATTTTCCAATATGCGAAAACACCAGCTACACCCAAAAGGAATTGGTGGAAAGATTAGAAAACAGCAAATTTTTCTAAAAAGACTTAGTGAAATAAATCTTGAGGATTTATTGAGGATCTTGAGGCCATTATTAATATTGCGGCAAACTTGATGGACAATGATAATCCAATATGTGAAAACACCGGCTACACCCAAAAGGAATTGATTGAAAGATGGGAAAACAGCAAATACTTCTAAAAAGACTCGGTGAAATAAATCTTGAGGAGGCAAGGCCATTATTAATATTGCGGCAAACTTGATGGACAATGATTATCCAATATGTGAAAACACCAGCTGCACCCAAAAGGAATTGGTTGAAAGATGGGAAAACAGCAAATATTTCTAAAAAGACTTGGTGAAATAAATCCAATATTAATATTGCGGCAAACTTGATGGACAATGATTATCCAATATGCGAAAACACCAGCTACACCCAAAAGGAATTGGTGGAAAGATTAGAAAACAGCAAATTTTTCTAAAAAGACTTAGTGAAATAAATCTTGAGGATTTATTGAGGATCTTGAGGCCATTATTAATATTGCGGCAAACTTGATGGACAATGATAATCCAATATGTGAAAACACCGGCTACACCCAAAAGGAATTGATTGAAAGATGGGAAAACAGCAAATACTTCTAAAAAGACTCGGTGAAATAAATCTTGAGGAGGCAAGGCCATTATTAATATTGCGGCAAACTTGATGGACAATGATTATCCAATATGTGAAAACACCAGCTACACCCAAAAGGAATTGGTTGAAAGATGGGAAAACAGCAAATATTTCTAAAAAGACTTGGTGAAATAAATCTTGAGGAGGCAAGGCCATTATTAATATTGCGGCAAACTTGATGGACAATGATTATCCAATATGTGAAAACACCAGCTACACCCAAAAGGAATTGGTGGAAAGATTGGAAAACAGCAAATACTTCTAAAAAGACTCGGTGAAATAAATTTTGAGGAGGCAAACCATTATGAATCTTGAGGCAAACTTGATGGACAATGATTATCCAATATGTGAAAACATCAGCTACACCCAAAAGGAATTGGTGGAAACAATAAACACAGACAAGCTTGATGGACAATGATCTTCAAAATGTAGATGTTCCCAACAAGACTTGGTGGAAACACCTGGAGGACAATTTATGCCTGATGGATGTTGACTTTTTCACCAAGACATACCACAGTGAATAGCTGATACTGATCAGGTATATGACATTATCATATTCCAAATCATCTTATTTTTCATATTAAGCAAGGTCAAGGTAAATACTCAATTCACATATTGAATACAATTTTTTAATATCTGATGCTAGGGGCATTCTGCCCACCTTGTTCTCCCATCTTCTTTCACATTTTGTGTTGCTGTTGCATGGTACAGTGTTATTTAAGAGAATACAGTACCGACCAGACCCAACCTGACACATAGCAGTCCCAGAGCAGTCCCGGGGACTGCTTTCTGGGACTGCTAAAGCAGTCCCACAGCGGTCCCAGAGCAGTCCCAAAGCGGTCCCAGAGCAGTCCCACAGCAGTCCCAGAGCGGTCCCAGCAGTCCCAGCGGTCCCAGAGAGCAGTCCCAGCAGTCCCAGTGGGCGGGGTTTATTAATTTAATGGGCGGAGCTAACTCAGAAATGAGATTTGCAATAAACAATGGCACTATAAAAGGCAGTAGAAATTGATTCTGGGTTGTATGCCAGGAATCCTTACATGTATGCGGAGGTCATTTAAGAACAGTACGCGCATAGAAACAAATTGAATTAATATTTATGTAAGGAAGAAGCTTCACGCGTACATGTACATGTATGAATTAAACTGAACATGAATATTTAATCACAATTATCGGGTATATTAATTCTGAATCAATTTTTTTATTTTCTGTGATTAATACTCTTTCCCATATTTATTTTTTATACAGAAAAGTAAACGTGAATTAATTATTTTCCACCAGTAAGAATTAGGTTTAATTAGATCTCATCGTAATATGGCAAATTTCCATACCATCGGGATACTCAAAAGGAATTTTGCCAAGAATTATTTTTCAGTCATGATTATTTTTACTGACAAATCAATTTAATTATTATTAATTTCTCTATCTCATGACACTCAGTTTTAAGTGTTTTATTTGTAAATGTTAAAGTGTTCATCTGTAAATCACCAGAATGGAACCCTTAGATTATGTTCAAAATTAATTAACCCTCAAAGAAATTCATACACATTTCATTTATCAATTCTATTTTTACATACATGTACCGGTAGATTGAAATTAGGGTCATTGTTGACCAGCATGTTCAATGATGCGAAACGCCGATAAGTACACCCAAATAACATGCACTGAATTTCTGCCCTAAGGCGATTGAATCCACGGGTGTTGATACCATTTAACAAACATTAATCGGCCAGCTAAACACAAGCAAAGAAAACAAAAAATAAATCACAATTCCCGGTATTTTCAACTGTTTTTTTTATAAGAAAAATCTTCTCTTTTGATAACTTGTAAATAAATTAAAAACTACGGGTAATTCATTAATAAATTTCCCAATGATTATTCACATTGTTTGAATTATGGAAGAATGGTAGCATAATTTTATTTCCTGGACATTTAATAAATTGTTATGCTTTATTTGAGGGTTGCATTGAATATTTCTTTTTAGCATGGTACTCGTAAAACATTCAGCTTTTCAAATCAATATCCTATATCTAACTGTAATGATTATTTTTAAATAGTGCCAATGCAAATTTTGAGTGCACATAATTACACATAAATTAAAAATAGGCCTACACATAGGTATTTTTTCTAATAAACCTGTAGTTTATTTTTATGAATAAAAATCTTCTCCTGACTTCCTTATTTATTAATTAACTTTATTTTAAAAAATTACTCTAACTACATTTGAGTAAATCTACAGTCTCTGTAAATACTAATTAATTATAATAACCTCTACTTATCAAAAGATTGTAAGAAATCCTTGCTTTTTTACTAGTTTAAACTCCTCTCTGCTGCAAGTAAACAAAACAACTGGGATTCTGCAAATTCAGAATACACAAGGGGCGGAGCTATCATGTCACTCAGAACCTTTTTCACACATGTGTGAACAAAGCAGTCCCAGAAAGCAGTCCCAGGGACAGCTGGGACTGCTGGGTCTGCTTTTTAGAGCAGTCCCAGAGCAGTCCCACAGCGGTCCCAGAGCAGTCCCATAGCGGTCCCAGAGCAGTCCCACAGTCCCAGAGCAGTCCCAAAGCAGTCCCGGGGACTGCTTTCTGGGACTGCTTGGGTGTCAGGTTGGGTCTGGTCGGTACTGTATCTGCTACAGAGTAGCATAGTATAAAGAAGTTGATCCTACTGTTGTGGGTTCGAATCCCACTGTGGGACAAGAAGACCAGTCTTTTACTGAGATCATATAAACTGTGGTGACATGTTGCAGTAGGTGCAAAAAAAAGTCCCTCACTGCTCTTATAGCCTTAATACCAAGTATAGGTCTACATTTGTAGCCCTTCCCTGAAAAATGTTGCATTGCTATATGAGTGAAAATTTCTCAAGAGGGGCTGTCTGCTGGCAGAAAATTTATTCTTGTGTATTTATACAACAGAAACAACAGCTATCAAAAATGTTGTTTCACTAATTAATTCCAAATAGCTAAGTTACTAAACTAAGGTGTTGTGAAAATATGGTGATCTACAATACTGTATTGATTTCCTAGCCTTAGAGCTCAGGTTAGCAATGTGGCATATAGGTCTCTTCTTAATTTATTTTATTTAAACGTGACAATTACCTCTTGCCTTGTTCATTTACAGAGAATCAAAGGAACTTTTAGAATGAACATCCTTGAGATCATGTGTGTGGATGAAGAAACAGGAATTAATTAATGATTAATCCACACCTTTAAAGCACTGATGTAAATCCATTTTAGTAACAATGTTTTTTTCAAAGACTATTTTAAAAATATAAATTTATGTAAAGGGTGTCCGAATTATGTCAGGGTATGGGGTCGCCCATTCGGACACGTGGGTTCTCTACGGGTACTCCGTCTTCCTCCCACACTGACCCCCTGCTTTTCTTTTTCTTCTTCATTACCTATATGTTCATATTGTTAAGATGAAGTAGTTGAAGGCTAGTTGTAAGTAGGTTTTTACGATACCCTGGGGCATTACTGGTTGGAACTTAAGTTCCTTCACCGCCACGGCTGCCAGGCTGGCTCGGGGAGGAGAAGCTGAAAGGGACTAGTTGGAGGCTGCTTTGTCTTTTATTATCTTTTTATTATTATACCAATGAGATAATAGTTTGTTATTGTAATTGTTTTGATGAAGTTAAATATGTTTCAGCTGATGTAATGATTGTATAATAGGACATAAGTATTCATAGAATGTGTAAATTCTGTCAGCTGTTGTAGAAAGAATAATTTGTATATACTTAAAAGTAGTCACCTTTTCGTTATTAGCTTATAGTGAAATTGAATGCCCTATATATACTGATGTGATTAAATATGCTGTGAAAGAAATGAATATAAAATTGTATATTGCATTTGAAAAGTAAAATAGTGATTTGCGTCAATGACAAATGTTAAATTGCCGGTAATTTGTAAATGTTAATTTGTGATTTGTTAATGTTATATCAATGATTTAAAATGTTAAATTGTGATTGTTTAATGCAATTGTAAATTGTTGATGTGAAAATGTGAATTGTCCTGTTGAAATTTGAATTGTAAATTTGAAATTATTTTTATCTCATTGGCAAGTTTTGTGCCAAAAAAAAAAAACAAGCAAAAAAAAAAAAAAGAAAAGAAAATTAAAACAAAACCAAAAAAAAAAAAAAAAAAAAAAAAAAAAAAAAAAAAAACAAAAAAAAAAAAAAAAAAAAACAAAAAAAAAAAAAAAAAAAAAAAAACAAAAAAAAAAAAAAAAAAAAAAGAAAGAAAGAAGAAAAAACACACACAAAAAAAACATAATGAAAAAAAAAAATTTTGTGAAAAAAAAAAAGAAAGAAAAAAGTGAGAGAGAAAGAAAAAATGGGAAAAAAGGCACAAAACTTTTAATGCTGCCTGCTTGAATTAACATGTTATTTCAAGCAGAAGGTTCCAAGCCCTTAAAAGCAGAGGAGAAGTTTTGGTGTTTATATGTACATTACTGAATGTACGTACATGTACTATGGAGTGCTAATTTAATGAACACTCAAATGATCAAACTTTTAAAAAATCATTGTAAAATATCAGTTCATCTGGTATGTAAAATGCATCAATTATCTTATCAAACAATTTCTAGCAAATAGTATCTTCAATAATCTAGCAGTGTTTTGCTGAAATGAATGCAAAATCATTATTTTCATATGCAACTTAATTTGTTGATCCTTCGAATGAATATCAACACTTTTGAGTTGATGCCTACAAGTTGAAAAAAAACTCTTATTCTCATATTCAAACTAGTTTTAGTTGTAATTCTTTTCCACAGTTATTTTAAAAAGGGGACATAGATTTGGAGTTCATATTTTCTGAACATAATACATGTTTCATAACTCACATGTTGTTATAGCATAGCATTTCCAATAAAATATATTTTTTAACTACCAATTTTGGGACTCATTTGATTCACACATCCTTGCACTTTCAGAAAGTGCCATACACTTTATACCTAATACTGAAGAAAAGTAGAAATTTCATTGTGTATTTTTAAAAAAAAAATATTAAAACTATAAAATAATCCAAAAAATTCAGTGATATTTATAAGGAATCATCCTCCTTAGTGTAGATTTTAGTTTGTTCAAATCATAACCCCCCCCCCCCCCCCGGTTCGACGCTTATGTCAGAAATTTCCTCTCACACAAAAACAAAACAATGTTTGTGAAACACTGATGCCTCCGTATGGTATGGAATGCCAAATTAACATATTTTCAAATATTTGTACCTATTTCAAATAATTGTTCCTATCTTTAAATAATTGAACATATCTTCAGACAGGGACCTATATACTTAAACGTTGGTATGTAGGTCCCTGCTTTAAATGAATCCAAATCTGTTTCTCTTGGTTTCTTTTCTCGGCCATTTTTCGCGCTGCTTTGAGTGTCAGTATTGAGTTCTTTTATATCCTTGCTGTTCTTTTCATCTTTGCCATAGTTTCTCCAGAATACGGGCGGACGAATTATAGTGTTTGAAATCATTACATTCCCTAAATGTAGCCCCCCCCCACTTTTTTTGTAAAGGTAGACATAATACATGCATTTAAAATTGGGGTTTACCTTTTTTTGTTGGTTTATTCCCCCCCCCCCCCCACACACTTTCAATTTGCCCCCCCCCCCCCTTTCAATCTGCTTCCGACCTATATCTGATCAAAGGAGGCTCATTTTACACCAGGAAAAGGCCTAAAACATAATCATGTGTGAAGGAGTACAAGCCATGGATTAAGCCAATTTAATTTGTATCTTACCCTTTCTTCTATGACTGGCTGCTGGGTTCATGGATAGTGGGGGTGGGGGTTGGGGTGGATCAACCTTGGAAAAAAATCCTGGATCCGCGCCTGAGTCATATACTAAGGAAGACGCAATAAAGAAATACATTTACATTTCCAATAAATTTCCCTTATGATTCTTTACAAAATAAAATGCAGTTCATTTTCTCATGAACTGCATCACAGATGTAACAGGAATACTTCATTGTTACGTCATAATGCCGCACTTAGCGTCAAAAATGACAGTTGAATGGCGTAAATTCATGACAAGGCATCAGAAAAATAATGTAAATATAAGAAATTAATTTAATATTTGAAAATTCATGAAATATATGAACTATAACGCTTCACGCCGGTATATTTACATATGTAACATGAAGCGCGTTATGCCGGCGTGAAGTATCGTAGTTCATAACATCAAGAATCCTCAAAAATTAAATTCATTTCGTAAGTAAATGATTGATTGATTAATGTTTTACGCCGAATCGGCAATATTTCAGCCATATATCTCCTAAGTAAATGCTTTAGGGGCTCGAATGAAATAATGCGAATTGCGAAACCCTTTATTCGATCTCTCTCTGTAAACAGATGCAACAATTCAAAATACAACTAATATAGCCGTGTTTAATGAAACATGACCACAGGCACTTGTTTCGGTAATAAATTTTTAACCTATAGTGTACATGACGTACTCTTTGGGGATTCTGGTGTGAAATATCCGGGGGGGCGAAAAGTCTCGTCGATATTCATCGAAGGGAACGAAACCATCAACAAGGACGAAATGATCGTAGGCCTTATAGACGAATAGACGAGTAGACGAGAAGTCTCAGCTCACCATCCAACAGTAGTAAATCGGTAACAAGGACGCATGATCGTAAAAGGCCTAGTTAAAACCGAGAAGATTCAAGATGGGCATTGGTTATGAATTTTGTGAAGACGCTCTATGGGTAATTGTCAAATAGAAAGATAATTTTACTTGCATTTATATCACAGGGGCTTGCTCCCGGTGTGTAATAATTATTAATTAAAAAAAACATATATACGGTAATGATATTACCCCACCTCTGTTGATTTTTTCCGTGAAATCCTGGCTTACGATTGGTTATAGTCTGTCACGTGAAGGAGGTGGATTAACGTTACTTATACCCGGTCAGTTGTAAATCTATACCCGGTCAGTTGTAAATCAATACCCGGTCGATGTATTACGTAACAAACATAACGTGACGTCATAATAGGCACAGTATGAGCGTGATGAAGCATTTAGCAAAGAAAATCATTTATAAACCACAGATAAAACGTAAATGTTTCATCGGTGGGGTAAATTCGTTACATAGTGTTTTAGTGACAGGGTATGGGATGATACCTGGTTAGTAAATTTCATACCTGGACTCGGCTCCGCCTCACCAGGTATGAAATTTACTAACCAGGTATCATCCCATACCCACTCAGTTGTATATCTATACCCGGTTGATGTATTGCGTCACAAACACAACATGACGTCATAATAGGCACAGTATTAGCGTGATGAAGCATTTAGCAGAGAAAGAAATTGATAAACCACAGATAATACGTAAATGTTTCATCAGTGGGGTAATGTAATGGTTTGGGCCGTGGATATCGGCCTGGATAGCTCAGTAGGTAGAGCACCTGACTGGAGATACAGGGGTTCCGGGTTCGATTCCCGGTCCAGCCATGCATTTTCTCCTTTCCTGTTACAGATTTGGTGCCGTTGACCACCCCTGGATTTGCAGGTGAAAGTCCTGCCAGGGGCAATAAGAACTTGGGTTGTGTCTTTGAGGGCAAAGACCATTTAAGAAGGGAGGAATGTAATGGTTTGGGCCGTGGATATCGGCCTGGATAGCTCAGTAGGTAGAGCACCTGACTGGAGATACAGGGGTCCCGGGTTCGATTCCCGGTCCAGCCATGCATTTTCTCCTTTCCTGTTACAGTAAATTCGTTACATAGTCTTTTAGTGACAGGGTACGGGGTGATACCTGGTTAGTAAATTTCATAAAAGACTTTGTAACTAATATTACCCCACCTCTGTTGATTTTTCCGTGAAATTCTGGTTTTCGATTGGTTGAAGTCTGTCACGTGAAGGCGGTGGATTACTCCAGTTGTAAATCCATCCCGGTCAGTAAATCTATACCCGCCTTGCCAGGTATGCGCGAAGAAAACCATTTGCTAAACCAGATAAAACGTAAATGTTTCATCGGTGGGGTAAATTCGTTACATAGTCATTTAGTGACAGGGTATGGGATGATACCTGGTTAGTACCCTGTCACTAAAAGACTTTGTAACTAATAATACCTGGGGTATTTATTTTTATGGTGCAATTTACGGTGCAATATTTTTCTTGCGCACTTTGGGGGGTAATATCTTACTTTCTAGCATTGGCCAATCAACTACTGTAGGCCTGCCTTTCTCTCCCTAATTCTAGACACATTCTGTAGCCAGTATGTATATTTTTAGTTAGAATATAATCTAACTGTGTCTCGGTACAAGCCCTCACCACAGTTAGAATACGTCCCATATACGTGCACTTTACTCATACGGAAAATGAATTGTTTGAAATCTGCTCCTTGGTATTAATCAAACATTTTTGATGAGCAAGTGTGCCTTTTCAAAAATTGTGCAATGTGTAAACCTAGGGTTTGTAAAAATTCCTCAAGGACCACAGTGGACCAGAAAAGCTGAAACTTATTTCATCTTCAGGATGGTAAAGATTCTAAATTGTTCAAAACATGACTTACGTAGTAGGGTGGGTCCACAATAGGGAATCCAAGTTTTACATCAGAGTAAAAAAAGAATTAAAAATCTCAAGTTTCACTGGTCAAAAAAAGATGAAATTTGTGTGGAAGCATCCTGGGGTGGTTTATATTTTAAATTGTTTAAATCATGGCCCTCTGTGGTAGAGCAGGGCCACATCAGGTTTTACAAGTGGTAAAGATCGATCAGTTTGACCAAATTTACTCAGGTGAGCATTGTTGCTCATGAGCCTCAAATTCCCCAAAGTTAGTCAGGATCACAGGCAACTACAACTTTCATGCATTTACGAGGGTTGTCCGTAAAGTTTGTGACAACATTGATAATTACTGACAAACATTCGTAAAATATATGAAACTATTATTTTCATTAAATCCACGTTTCATTTTATAAACATGCAAGTTTTCAACAAAAACAAAGCACAAATAGTAATATTTTAACAGATTATAAAAAGACACACACTCATACCCGGAGCACTAAAATGAAAATTACTGACGATACGCGACGCCAAAAGCATAATACGAGTACATGTAACTTTTCTAAACATAGTCACCATTTAACTCAATACATTTCTTTATGTCGCTTTAACCATTCATAAATATGTGCACCAAATGTTCAGGTTTCATACGTAAAATAATATTTAACAATGCCTGTATAATATCCTGCAATCATCCAACCTCTATCTGCGTAAAAACGATATTATTTATGGAAATACGATAAAGTCACGTTACGAAATTCATTTTATACAGCAATGCAATCTCAGAATGATGGATCCCCTTCACACATGTCATCCTGTAAACTGTTCCTTCCGTCCAAAAATATTATATGCCGTTTAAATACTAATATACGGCTTCTTTTACTATGTTTTCCTGATTGTTTACAAAATGCAATGGTCTCTGTAGGTGATTATTCGATGTCTACATATAATTTTATCACTGCTCACTGCTCCACCTATTCCGAAAATGTCCCTTTTTTTTAACAATTCGGATCCATCTTAATATGTTCTAACTTTGATTGCTCAGCCATTTTGCAACTTAGAACGTTAAAATTTTGCTTGTTTGACGTGATAACTTCTGTCAACCTCATAATGTAAAAGTCATCCAGATTTCCACTGAATTTTATAAAATACAAATGAAATTTATAAAGTGATAAATAATTTTTTAATTAAAATTTTGTGGTGCGCCGGGTCTCCTTTCCAAGTCTAATTATGAAGCCATAATTGTAATTTAACATTTGAAATTGAATAAGATTTTGCATTTTTTAATTCACATTTTAGTTAAGGATTAGAAATATGCTAATAATAAATATCAATGACACAACTTTTATTTAATTCTTAGCTTGTCCACGAACTTTACGGACAACCCTCGTATTTATCAAATATTTAGATACCATACCTACAAATCTTCATTATTGTTATTTGTGCTGCCATGAAGGAATTTGATTGCAATGTTTATTCCTACCCAATTTTTTTTTTTTTTGCAGGATAGTAACCAGACCTGGTATACTGAAGACCCTGATTTCCCACCATGTTTTCAAAAAACTGTCTTATTGTGGGTTCCTTGCTTCTATCTGATATTTCTTTCTCCTGCCAGAGTGTTTAGTTTGACTGAAAGTCGAAAACCTTCCATAAATTTTACACTTCTAAATATTTTGAAAACAGTAAGTGATTCTTAGCTCTACTGGTCAGAGGCCAGAAGAGCTTATGCGAGAGTAATGCATCTGTCGTCTGTTCATCCATCTGCCTGTCTGTTTGAGTTGCAAAGGGACGCTCGTCACTGTGGGCTCAGATGACAACACCTGGGCGAAGAGAAATTTCAGACTACTGCACATTCTTTCTGTAAAATTAATCTTCTTCTCAAGAACCACAGGGCCATAAAAGCTGAAACTTATGTGGAAGCATCTTGGGGTAGTGTAGAATCTAAAGTTTTAAATTCATGACCCCTTGGGGTGGGGCGGGCCACAATAGGGAATCCAAGTTTTACATAGAAATATATTGGAAAAATCTTTTAAAATCTTCTTCTCAAGAACCACTGGGCCATAAAAGCTGAAACTTATGTGGAAGCATCCTTGGTTAGTGTAGATTCTAAATTGTTAAAATCATGACCCCCGGGGTAGGATGGAACATATAGGCCCATTGGAATATATAGGAATTTTTTTTTCTCAAGAACAGAAAAGCCATGATTAGTCATATTGATATGGAGGCTTCTTCAGGTAGTGTAAAATCAAATTTGTTCAAATGAGGCCCACGGAGGTAGTGCTGGGCTACAATAGTGTAAAATTTTTGTAAATGAATACCCCAGGAAATAGGAAAAATCTACTGCAAAGCCATCTGTTATTTTAATATGGAAGCATTATCAGGTAATTATACCCCTTCGAAGAAGAGAGGACATATTGCTTTGCTGCCGTAGGTCTGTCTGTCTATCGTTCCACCACCAGCTTCTGTTCATTTTCTTTGCAGAGGTTGCACATAAAGAAATGAAATTTGGTATACAGATTTATCATAAAAATATGTAGGTCAAGTTCTTTTTTGGATTCAATCAGATCATTTTGGACTGAGTTACGCCCCTTTGACTTTAAAAAATCCAATTTCGGGGAGGGGCGTGTTTTACTAACATGTCTCGTTTAAATTTCAACACCCCCCATTCCAGGTAAACTCTTCCATAATGAACTGATTTTGCTTTATTCCTAGCAAATGTACTCAGGTGAGTGATGTGGCCCATAGGCCTCTTGTTATAAACAAAATCAATTTCAAAGAACAACATAGTTATATTGACTCCGGTGAGTGCTCTTGCCTGGTGGCTGCTTGAATATTCCACTGTGATTAAGGTTTACGGTATTCATAATAAAGCAATGAAAAATTCAATTCACTCCAGAATTATAGCTAATTGCTTGTAAATTACTTTTTGTAGGCACTTGCAGGTTGGATTGCTGCTATTGCTGTACTTGATACTGCAAGAAGTGTCTACTCCTTGATGTTAGGTTTATCAGTTCCAGCTGTAGAATTTGTGTCTCCACTGTTACTCTTTCTTACCATGGTAAGAAACCACTTTAATTTTAGCTCACCAGAGGTAAAGGCTCAAATGAGCTTTTCTGATCACAGTTTATTCGATGTCCCTCTGTTTGTCTGTCTGTCTAGCTGTTTGTCCCTTTGTTTGTTATCTTTTTCACAACTTTGACTTCTTCTCAAGAACTGTTGAGCCAATATAAACTTAAAGGTACTTAGACACAGATTTGAAGTTATTATTTTCTCTATAATATTACGACTTATATATTTTAATAGCATTTCACACAAAAATTAATTAAAAATCTTATTTCGTTTAAAAGATATTGAAATTTCAAAATTTTTGGCGGGTTTGATTGACATATCGTTGCACTCTCACAAATTTAATTTTATTCTTAATCCTTAGGAAAAGTGGCAATCTCGTTTTGTATAAATGAAAAATATTAATACTATAATCCAGAAAATTCAGAGTAGACACGTTCCAAAGCAAAACAAACACACAATATATTGTCAGTCCATGCAGTTGTAGTAAGCAGACTGTGACGATTGAATGCACCCGGTGAATTCTAAATATAAACAATAACAGAACTCGAGCCCTGTTTACAAAAACTGTGTACATAACACGAGTGTGCTCGATTTGCTAAACTCTGTACGGATCTCTTAGTTCGGAATGACGATACTTGTGAAGGTGTTTTGCTTTCTAACATTTCTACTCTGAATAAAATTATTTTTCTTGATAAAAGTTATAATATTTCTCATTGCCACTTTTCCTAAGGATTAAGAATAAAGTTAAAATTTGTGAAAGTGCAAGGATGTGTCAATCAAACCCGCCAAAAAATTTAAAGTTTTAATAACTTTTAAATGAAATAAGATTTTTAATTAATTTTTGTGTGAAATGCTATTAAAATATATAATTCGTGATATTATACAGAAAAAATGAGAAAATTTTAACTTCAAATCTGTGTCCAAGTACTTTAACATTCCACAAAACATCCTTGTTTATAGGGGGTCACATGAAATGCAACACACTTTTTCAAGGGGAGAATCCATAAACATTTGGTGACTTCTTTTAAAAATCTTCTTTCTTCTCAACCAAAAATATTGATACCATGAAAAGAAATGATAAAAAAATGAGAATTTTTAGGTCTTCTGCTATGGCCTTTTATGAGGTGTGCAGTGTGTGTAAACTTTTTGGAATGTGTGCAATAACTGAAAAAAACCTTGACTTTTTTTTTGTCAAATCTGTCCTCAAGGAGATGTGACCCTTAAACAAAGTGAGATAATTAGTATAATAAAAAGTAGATGTGATCTTGTTGCAAAGCAATGAGTAGGTCCTCCTTTTGATTTCTGATGTATGAGGGTGTTTAATAGGTGAAAATGACAATTTGTCAGGGAAATGTCACCAAGGTTGAATCAACACAATTTGTCAATTTGTCAAAGACAATTTGTCAGTGAAATATCACCAAGGTTGAATCAACTCGCAAGTCCATACTTATTCTTACTTCACTTGTAAATGAGGTATAAGTGAAATATTCTCTGATATGTACGAGGGTTGTTCGAAAAGTTCGTGGACTTCTGTCATATCTTTTTTATTTGACGTCATATGTAATCCAAATTTGGTAGAAATATTTTAACAATAAATTCAAATGATTTGTTTTAATTTAATTCATATATCACGATTAATTCAAATCTTATCCAGATTTGAAAAATGCAAAAATCGGGTCGCGGAGCAGGTCAAAATTTAGTAAGTTACAAACAATAACACTAGATAATGTCTGTAGTCATATTCTCTGTAAAATCACTAAAATGGAGCAAAATCAAAAAACAACCTAGAATTTCAAATTAAGAATTGTCACATCGATTCGTATTCCAAACTATGGCTTGATATTTTGCTTCGTTGAAAAGAAATCAACTTGAGAAGATAGGCTGTCCGTATTGAAAACGACAAAAACGATGACGTTTTAGAACGCCACAGAGCAGCGATAACGATGCAATTTTTGTGTTTTACTCAGGAAAAATTCAGCAGAATAAAGTCTAAAAATGATGGAGGAATCAAGAAAATTTAACACAAGCGAGTTTTTTACATGTTTGGACAAATAGTACAGGCAGTATTTGAGTGACAGAGACTCTGTTTCAGATGAGGACAATCCGTGAAGAAACAGTTTAATTATAAAAATCTGAACAAAAACTTTAAAAAGTTGGAACGTCAAGGAAAGACATATGCGCCTCAGAGTTGCTTATCCTTTGAAAGCAAGACTTAAGTAATAAAAAAAAATTAAAACATTAACAAAGGAAATCATACATCGAGAACAACTGTTAAAAAATAAATGTCAAGTATTAGAAAAATGTTTGTAATGAGTGGGTATTGGATAACACTGTGTGATATATTCAGGGATAGTATTTTTTAAAAAGAAATTCCTGATGCTCTGTTTTGACGTTACATTGTCATTGCCGTTTAGTGTGCTCCGCGTGTACAAAACATGATGAATTTAAAATGATCGAAGTAAATTGATTTCTGTAAAATCGAATGGAATGGAACTTCACACATCAACAAAACAAATATTTTTACATATTACTTTGTGCTTACTTTAAATTTCTAGTGAGTAATATATTATGGATATATTTAAGGAATCACTGTCTAGTTAACAGAGTATGCCAGGGCATCAACAATAGTGTGAAACATGGGATAATTTGCATAACGGACGAAGCCCGTTATGCTAAAATTATCCCATGTTTCCCACTATTGTTGATGTCCCTGGCATACTCTCCTAACTAGACAGTGATTCCTTATATTTCCATTTTTACTTGATATAACAATCTTAAAATGAATTGAAATACCATCTAATTTAGTAGATTTGAAATGCACAAGGCATTCCATGTTATTTTTCACTGCCCCACCCCATGACGTCAAATTTTACTATAAAAAAAATAGTCCCATACAAACACGAAACAAATTTAATGATTATTTAGTTATACTGCAGTCAAATATCAACATTTATAAAATAAACAACAAAAGAATTTTATATTATGATCAAAGCAATCTTGCTAACTTTATAATTATATATGTGACCTAGATTTAGGTTGTTGGAAGCACGAACATGTGTATAGGCCCTAGGTCACTTCCCCGCCACCATATTGAATGCAGTGTTGCAGTTGATGAAACGGGAGTTGATCAGCATGGTCAGATTAAAATAACAGAGTACGTACGTTGAATTGCGTAAGAAGTTGGATGGTAATGACTAATTAAGGGACGATGTCTGTATCGGATCTATGTGGCAATGCCGATTTCTCCACATGGTTGAGATGGGCTGTTTACCATGTTTACGGAAGTGAAGTTCTCGGTCTCGGGAGGCCTCAGTGATAATGGACAGCGTTGCGCTAGTGACTTGCTTTTGATCCGAAGATAATTCATTATTTATTTTGTTTGTAAAAAGATACATCATATCTAATTACTTAGTAAGCAATTAAACAAAACATCTCTTTTTTTTCTTCAGTGTATTTATACACCACTCATATACATGCAAGTTTGACATTTGACGTTTCAGTAGTATTTCAATAGAGAGAAATTTACATGCCACAGGAATCACAGTGAAATTAACAAGATTCACTTTTGCAGTGGTTATCATAGGGAAAACAATTGGAAATGGAAATATTACATAATCAAAATATAGTGAGATTGACAGCGTCCACGAACTTTTTGAACAACCCTCGTACAGTAGCTCATCTTCATTTATAAATGAAGTACAGGTAAACTTCAGTATCTCGACATCGGATTTGTCGACAACCTGGGATTTGTCGACGTCTGTCCGTGGTCCCGGCATTATTTACTATATAAATGATTTGCAAAAACCCTGATATGTCGACTTCGGTAATGTCGACTACCCCACTTATCTCGACATATATTCACAGGCCCAAGAGCAAAATTTACCTGGTATATGTCGACATCAGGGCAATTTTCTGCTCTACTTAACCTAATTGTTTGTCAGCTGGTCTCTCGTCACGCACGGACGACTCCGGACGCGTGTATCTCGAGGCTGCATTTCATTTCCGGAATTTTTTGTAATTATCAACTTTTCATTTCTGATACTTTTTTGTTTTCATTTCTGACATTTTCAGATAGTACCTTAAGACTTTAGGCCATAATAAATAAATTGCTAGATTCTCATCCGATTTTTTTTAAAATCGAGGCGGGCGGGCGGCTTTTATTTCATATTTTTTATTTTTTCAATTTTGCAGATTTTTTATTGACCTGGTCTATCGGTATAATTTTATCTACAATACCCGAATAAAAGTCGTAGTAAAGGTTCAATTATCTCTTACTTCACATCATCACCAATCTTTTTCAACCAATGACCCTTGTTTAAAATATATACGCATGTATTACAGCAGTTACCATCTTTTCAGCTGTCAAAATCATGTCGACTTTCGCGGGATTTAAAACGAAAGTAGAATGGTAAATGATTACCGATCCCGATCAGAATTAAGACGTAGAAAAACAGAAATAAAAAAAATCGAGGCGGGTGTATAAAATCGGGGCGGGCGGGGATGAGAATCTAGGAATATTTTTATTATGGCCTTAGTAACAGATTTGAAGACTTTACTTATGAAAAATTTAAAGGAATAAATCATTAATAAATCATTAAAATCCATTTTCTGAGTTTTTTAAATGACTTGAACATAAGTTTGGTGATGTCACTGACATTTAATTTAGCGCACATTAAATGTGCTGAAAACAGTTTTATGTTCAATGGACTCTTTTACATAGAATTAGTGCTACATGTATGTATATATGTATAGATGGATTTTTATATTTTATTATCAATATTTTGCAATAAATACTGTTAAAATTCCATTTCACTTACTTGGAAAACATTAAATCACTGCACAGGTAAATTCCGGAAATGAAAAGAAAACTATGTTGGAAATGAAAACAAAAAATGTCGGAAATGAAATAAAAAATTGTCGGAAATGCTATGCAGGTTAAAGTTTTTGGTGCAGGTATTTCCGGGATGATACAAAAAATGCAGCATATCTCGACATCATCAACATCTAAGGATGCACACTACCAAGCTTCCTGCTGAATCGGATTAATGTTTTTGGTGCTGCAATAACTGACATACATTTTCCAGTTGAGTGAATAGTTAAAAGTTTTTGGTGCAGGTTTCATTTCACACCTTTCACACCAGGTCTATTACCAAAAACTATAAGGCTTATATAACATTGTATAAACCAAACTTGCACAAATGCTGCATCAAGAGATGAAAACTCTCAAATTTGCTTCAGATGCTGGATTTTCATTACATTTTCATGAAGAAGAAGTAGTTTAAATTTTTTATGTAGGTCTATTTCAAAGTATCAGATCAAAATTGCTTTTAAAAATATTTTCATGATTTGACTGCATACTGCTCTGTAGAAAATGTGTTTGTGGAGGAATCCCAAGCTCCCTTGGTGTCTCTGAGATGTTAATTGTTTAATGTTCAGCTTGGGTAATATCATTGATAAATCTTCTCGATTCTGTGTAAATGTAAATCCGTTTATTGATGTCAAAATCTAACCAAACTTTAACATTTTGTTAAAAAAAGTGACTGAAGAACAATGAATAATATACACATTCAATTCAATTTAATTTAAAAATTGAAGTAGAAATGCATACAACAGGAAACAATAAAATCTACAACATGCACTACTGTTGCATCAGCCATAATATAGATGCATGTCTGTGTAACATCATTAGGTTTGTTCAATGCGCAGTTCCAATTAAATTTTGGTTTGAAAATGAAATGAAAATTAATGATGAATGATTATAAAACAAAAATGAAGTAAAATGAAATAGTAAAAAAAGATATTTGCATTATTTTTTTTTTTCCGTATCACGGAAGTCAACTTTCGGTTTTTACAGAGCGCATTTCATATCCTGTTTTGACAGAGCTAGTTGCATGCGGATTGAATGCTGGATGGAAAACAGTTTTTAGAATAATGAGAAGATTTCGATTAAAAAAAAAGTATTTCATAAATTACATTTGAGTTGCGTCAAGCGAAAAGGGACCTTCGTGACCAAATTTTCGAAAATCAGTTTTTCGCCGTTTCTGAAAGAGCTAGTCTTTCTGAATATTTTGATACCAAATATTTTATTAAACACCTTCTAAATTCTAATTAAAACTCCAAATAAAAATAATGCAATGCTAACAGGATAACGCTGTAAAACGTTGAATAACGTCACATAACGTCATTGATAATTGGAACGTGCAACGTACTTACTAAATCACCCTTTTGTATTAAATAGAACTTATTTTTTTCTATTTATGTATTTTAGAGTTTTTAGCTCACCTGAGCCGAAGGCTCAAGTGAGCTTTTCTGATCACATTTTGTCCGTCGTCCGTCTGTCCGTCCGTCTGTCCAGCTGTCTGTCTGTCCGTCCGTCCGTCCGTCTGTAAACTTTTCACATTTTCGACTTCTTCTCAAGAACCACTGGGCCAATTTCGACCAAACTTGGTACAAAGCATCCTTGGGTGAAGGGAAATTTAAATTGTTAAAATGAAGGGACATATCCCCTCGCAAGGGGAGATAATCAAGAAAAGACAAAAATAGGGTTGGGTCATTAAAAAATCTTCTTCTCAAGAACCACATGGCCAGTAAAGCTGAAACTTATGTGAAAGCATCCTGGGGTAGTGTAGATTCTCAATTGTTCAAATCATGACCCCCGGGGATAGGGCGGGGCCACAATGGGGAATCAAAGTTTTACATAGAAATATAAAGGAAAAATCTTTGAAAATCTTCTTCTCAAGAACCACTGGGCCAGGAAAGATGAATCTTATGTGGAAGCATCCTTGGGTAGTGTAGATTCTAAATTGTTCAAGTCATGACCCCCAGGGGTAGGGCGGGGCCACAATGGGGAATCAATGTTTTACATAGAAATATATAGGAAAAATCTTTGAAAATCTTCTTCTCAAGAACCACTAAGCCAGAGAAGCTGAAACTTATTTGGAAGCATCCTGGGGTAGTGTTGATTCTAAATTGTTCAAACCATGACCCCCGGGGGTTGGGCGGGGCCACAATGTGGAAACAATCTTTTACATAGAAATATAAAGGAAAAATCTTTTAAAATCTTCTTCTCAAGAACCACTGGGTCAAAAAAGCTGAAATGTATGTGGAAGCATTCTAGGGTAGTGTAGATTCTAAATTGTTCAAATCATGACCCCCAGGGGTAGGGCGGGGCCACAATGGGAAATCAAAGTTTTACACAGAAATATATAGGAAAAATCTTTGAAAATCTTCTTCTCAAGAACCACTGAGCCAGAGAAGCTGTAACTTATTTGGAAGCATCCTGGGGTCGTGTAGATTCTAAATTGTTATAATCATGACCCCCGGGGGTTGGGTGGGACCACAATGTGGTACAATGTTTTACATAGAAATATATTGAAAAAATCTGAAAATCAAAGCTGAAACTTACATGGAAGCATACTGGGGTAGTGTAGATTTCAAATTGTTTAAATTATGATCAGTGGGGTAGGGTGGGGTCAAAGCTTCTCAGGTGAGCGATGTGGCCCATGGGCCTCTTGTTTAAATATATATTTCTCCAAATATTAGCATTTTTATGATCGTATACATTGTAAAATAGTGATTATTTAAAGGTCGTTGAAGAAAATATCATCTAAATGTACATGTATATTGAAATAATAAAGTAAGTAGTAAATTTTCAAGGAATATATTCATCTCACCCTTTTTTCTACATCATCAACATGATCATGCTTTAATCACTGGAAAGTGGTATTTGAAAGGATCCTTGACCAGGGAAAAACTGCTGACCATAGAAAACCAAAAAAGTTCCTACTCTGAAATCATCTCACAAGGCATTAATTTGTAACAACACGGCCATTTTCCAAGACAAATTATTTATTGTTGACGAAATTGACCGAGTTACTACGATTGCTCGCAATGGGGTTAAAAAGAATATCCGACATCACTGTTCATGTAGTAAGGTCTTAAGGATTGATTCCAGTTGGAGAATTATTATCAATTTTCTTTTCCGGTATAATCAGCAAACCCATCTCCACAAAAACAAACCCTTAGGCAGTACCAATTTAATACTTGTATTTTTTATGGTACTTCTCTGAACTAAATTTAGCGGGTGGTTGGGGTGCAACCTTCAGGCATTGTAATTTTTTGCCTATCAAATATTTAACACTTCTTTCAAAAACGATTTCCCTTAATTTTATTTCAATTTGAAATTATTTTGAAATGTGGAAAATCTCTCAATTCAAAAAAGAATAAATGTATTTTTAACCCCCCCCCAACGATGTTACTTGCCTATATGACAATGATTTGAAATGCTAGAGTTCAATTAGATATAATGGTTTACGCATAGTATCAATAAGTTATAGCTACTCAGAGTGGACTTGACCTTAAAAAACTGTGATTCTTCAGGCAAATACACCACACCAACATCAAAGCAAAATCTAAATTTTCCATCAGTTCTATGGTACAATTGTCACTTAACAACATGTATATACTACAGTAACAGTGAAAGAAATAAAGTTTTTGTACATTTGATAAAAGTAAATAGGTAAATATTGTGTGTTGTACAGTGTAAAGAGAAAAAAAAGGTGTTTTTTATTCTCATTTAAAAAAAAATTAAGAAATTTTATTTGTTCTGCACTAAAAAAATACCGATTTATACACAACATAAACAAGAATAACATTTCAACACTAGTTTAATATAAACACTTTGCTCATTGACATAAATATTTACATTCAAATGTATATTACAACAACTTTTTGGCTTCTTGGGGCTACTCGACTATCTACTAACGCTGGGGGGCCCAGTAGGGTGTACAGGTACCTGGGTGTGTCCAGCAGGTAACTGCAACACAGTCAAGACCCTGGGGTAGATCAGGGTGAGCAGGTACCCGGGGGGAGCCCGGCAGGTATCGTTAAATAGGGATGATGTCAAGACCCTTAGATCCCGGCAGGGTGAATATACTAAAATGGATAATTTACTATAGTCAAGACCCTAATTTACCCGGGGGGAGCCCGGCAGGTTATGTGTCAGCCTATTAGCTGTAACCAAAAAACAGAATTATACAGTGAAATTTACATGATCAAATTCCGTCATTTATATCAAGTTAAATAGAAAAATACCGATAAAAATGCCTAGGTTACGTATACTGTATATCTATAGGCTTGATGCAACACAGTCAAATCAAAGTCAGACGTTAAATTTGACTTTCAGAATATACTAAAATGGATAATGTATAATTTCTTATGTGTCACCTATTCACAAGTTGGTACGGTGTTTCACGCAATATTTTTTTGACCAAGTCAAGGGTTCCGGATGACATTCTAACTACAGATGTACAATTTAAACATTACTTGAATAAACAAGTTCATGCACAGTTAGATATTGTAAACTAAATTATCAGTTAAATTCATATTCAGTATCAATGAGAACGGGACAATATATGTTGAGATGGAGTGAAGTGGGCCTCATCTCCTGAAAATCCAAACATTATACAATATACACGCTGTCATCGGTAGAAATTTCCTTAAATTTGTTCTCAGCATGTGATTGTAAGCATAAGTTTCAATTATTTGCTTTTTGTATTTGTGATAGATAGATCTCATTATGCATAATGTGCACAGTCGGTAATCTTCGGCTTAATCCGCTACACTCCATTCAAAATGGTACACGAGCCATCCTAGGAGCTCCCAGTGATATATGTACTCCGTAACACCCCCCCCCCCCCCCCCCAAAAAAAAAATCATAAATAAATTAAAGTTAGAAATTATTGAGGATTATAGGATATTATTCACAAAACGTACCAGTTAAAATTAAAATAAATCCTAACTTTTTCTTTCTTAGAGTCAGGATATGATAGGAAATTGTCAAAATTTCTTTAATTCCTGATTGAAGAAAATTAAATCATATGCAGTAAATAGACAAGTATAGAAAGTGATTTCATTTGTAAGAAAGGGCTTAATAAAAGGTTACTTACAGAGATCAAAAAAGGAGTACTCAAAACTCAAAAGACAAAATTATATAAAGTTCACTAAAATAAGAGTTCGTAAATATAAGCATTGACATACTATTGGCATACAATCGCAGCGTGAATTGAACAGCTTCCCAGATATAAGATTAACTTGATACTCTGCAATCTATAATCTATATCTATCATCTGTAATTGAGAAAGAATACGGAACTATCGAAGTTTGAAAGAAAAATCTACAACACTTTTTCTTATGATGTGAATTTCAAGACAATGATCCAGTACTTCATTCATTAATCAAACATATGAGTGATGTTTTTTTTAGAAGGAGGGGTGGGGTTGGGATATGGTGTATGTACCAGTGTTTTCAAACTGGTTATGGTCGAACTAAAAAAAAAGAAATTAATAGTAAAATAAATACGTGAAAACGAACATGAACAAGCAAAATCGAATCGAAAAATAAATTTTAAAAAAAATAAGAGAGAATAAAGAGATCAAGAGATAAAGAAAAAATCGGAATTTATCCTTGAAAGGCTTCCCTTTCCGTAGTAACACAAACGAGCACATCCAAAAACGGGGGGGGGGGGGGGGGGGGGGTAATCAAATCTATTAATGACAATATTTTGTAAGATTATAAACTCAAGATGTGCTCGTATTTATAGTCCGGAACTACTGTTTTGGCCTGAAATAAGATCAGTAATCAGAAAATAAAACTAATGACCTACATGCGTCTGATTCAATACATACCTATTTCGTTCTTAATTTTCGACTTCAACAGCATCAGCTTACCTCAGGTTACCGAGTTTAGTTTTACAGTGTAATTTATTGCAATTAATCTAGGCAATGAATACAAGACCACAAATTAGGTTTGAAAATGACCACTGTTTATTATGTTCACATTTTATTGCGTCATACAATTAAATTTTCAAACCTTGGTTGCGCCGAAGGTGACGTGTTAATTTTAGTGAGTAAATACGGAAGTCCGTATGGCTTTTGCCGCTTCAACCTTCATGACATGGCTATACTACGAAGTTTCTTAGCTGCTGCATTCATATTTTTTTCTAGTATTAATTAACAAAATGCTATTGCGACCATGATAGAATCAGTGAACTTGATTCGAATAATTAATCTCTGATGACAAACTTTGGGCACTGAGTCGCTAATTCTCGGGCCTTTCTGTCTAACGGAGAAGCAATCTGGAATGTGTCACATGTAAACCCCCCCCCCCCCCAAAAAAAAAAAAACCAAAAGAAAAAACAAAACATTGAAATAAATGCTAGGGACCACTTACTTATCTGTAGAGATTGGAGCTCAGTCGGAAAGGCAAAAGAAGCGATTGTTTTCAGAGCCTATGCACGAACATTGATTCGTTGATGAAAATTTTTGACAGCTCACGAATAAATTAAACCATTCATAAACAATCAAAAATTGAATTACTTTATATAATTTTTTGAAAAAATTACCAGTAAACCGATAAATTGATGATATTGAACATTTTTTTAAAGATAGTTTTAGGCGTGTCTATTTTTTAGAAAATATGTATTACGCAAATATATTTTTGTTTTGCTTTGTCGTATAATTTTTTTTATCGGCAAACGCGCAGACTAGACGTCATGTCTTTGAAGCGCTATTGTGACGTAATTACGTTTATGTCACGAAGGTCCCTTTTAGCTTGACGCAACTCATTTGTGAATTACTTCTTAGATTTTCTAATAAATATAGAGGGATAGCTGAAACAAACGAGCTACAGTCTATTGAAGACATGAAGGTAGTTACATGTCTGTTCAGTTAGGTCTATGGTTTTACTATGCAGTAAAATTAAGGACGTCGAGTCTCAGCTCTGATATATCGACACCTCGGATATCTCGACATTTTCCGATTATCCCGTCGATGTCGAGATAACGAAGTTTACTTGTATTAACAAAATCTGTTCCTTTGACCTGTAGTACACTAATAAGTAAATTTCAAAATTTATAATTGACTTATAAATTGTTACAAGTGGATAATAAAACATAGGTTTCTATTGTTTATAGCCCACCTGAGCCGAAGGCTCAAGTGAGCTTTTCTGATCAAAATTTGTCTGTTGTCTGTCGTTGTAGTCGTTGTCGTTATCGTTGTCATAAACTTTTCTCATTTTCATCTTTCTCAAGAATCACTGGACCAATTTCAACCAAACTTGCTACAAAGTATCGTTGGGTAAAGAAGATTCAAGTTTGTTCAAATAAAGGGCCACACCCTCTTCCAAGGGGGAGATAATTACAAATTAGTGAAAAATTAATGGCATTCTTAAAAAATCGTTTTCTCAAGAACCATTGGGCGAGGAAAGATGAAACTCATGTGGAAGCATCCTCAGGTAGTGTAGATTCAAGTTTGTTCAAATCATGACCCCCGGGGGTAGGGCTGGCCTCAATGGCTGATCACGACCCCCGGGGGTAGGGCTGGCCTCAATGGCTGATCACGGATTTATGTAGGAATATATAAGTAAAATCTTAAAAAATCTTCTTCTCAAGATCCATAGGGATAGGAAAGATGATACTTATGTTAAATCATCCTCAGGTAGTGAACATTCAGGTTTGTTGAAAATCGTGACCCGGGGGGTAGGATGGGGCCACAAGGGCCGATCAAAGTTTTACATAGGAATATATAGGAAAAATGTTTTAAAATCTTCTTCCAAGATCCATAGGGACAGGAAAGATGAAATTTATGTTAAATCATCCTCAGGTAGTGTTCATTCAAGTTTGTTCAAATCATGACTCCCGTGGGTAGGGCAGGGCCACAATGGCCGATCAAAGTTTTACATAAGAATATATAAGAAAAATCTTTAAAAATCTTCTTCTCAAGAACCATTGGGACAGGAAAGATGATACTTATATTAAATCATCCTCAGGTAGTGAATATTCAAGTTTGTTCAGATCGTGACCCCGGGGGTAGGGTGGGGCCACAATGGCCGATCAAAGTTTTACATAGGAATATATAGGGAAATCTTTTAAAATCTTCTTCTCAAGTACTTCAAAGCCATGATAGGTGATATTTATATGGAAGCAACCTCAGGTAGTTTAGATTCTAGTTTGTTAAAATCATGACTCGCTGGGGTAGGGTGGGGCCACAATGGCCGACCAAAGTTTTACATAGGAATACTGTGGAATCCCGTCTGATCCCAATTTAAAATGAGGGAATCGGGGACTGAATAATCACTCTTAACTTTTTCAACTCTGTTTATAAATTCAGTTTTAATTTCATCAAAATCATTTGGCAAGTTTTTAACGGCTTTAGTGCCCTTTCGTTTCACAAAGCCCATTCTGCGTAATAATGATCTGGCGAAATGTTTTGTAATTTGAATGTGTCCTCCGTACCAAGCGAGCTTTTTCCTGTCAAATTTGGTAACAATAGCTTCTGCAGCTGCCATTACTATTCTTAGGTTGATAACTCCCCCATTCAGTCGGACTTTTTTGACCCAGTTTTGAACATCATTGTCCAATGACCCAAGCATCAAGGGATTACCAAGTGGGGATCTAGGAAGTGTTTGTAGACTAGATTCACCTAAAATCAAAACACCATAATTTAAAAAAAAAACAAACTCTTTTTATTCATTAAAAAACGGGTTTTGTTATTTTTAAAATGTATTGTTTTATTTGAATGGGTTGTAAATTT
This sequence comes from Saccostrea cuccullata, assembly GCF_032062105.1. Lineage (NCBI taxonomy): Eukaryota > Metazoa > Mollusca > Bivalvia > Ostreida > Ostreidae > Saccostrea > Saccostrea cuccullata. The sequence goes on along the minus strand of NW_026929059.1, from coordinate 329,875 downwards.
TAAAATTCTAGCTAGTATGTTACTAATTCGTAAATGAAAAGGACACTATGTTTATTGAGCTGTATTTATTTATGTCACTATATTTATTTATTTTATTTTCAAAATATTTGAATTAAAAATTGTAATCATACCTGAAGCTCTCCTCATTGTGTTGTATTGATCTCTAATACTTCTAACTGTTGATTATGCTAAATTTTGGCCTAGATCTTTCGTCATTTTTTGTGCCACTCTAGCTACACTGTTTTCAACTGCCAGTTTTGCAATTTTTGCTCGTTGCTCATCGTTGAGATAATTGTAGTTGCCCCGTTTTCTTTTTCTTGGTGTCAAACACGGCGAATTAGCAGGACTATCATCAATTATAGTATCAACTGCAGAATTAACGCATTCGAAAATCATTGCCCCTTGGGTGTTCTGACTTTCATTTGGATCAGGCAGTCCTATTGTTGTTGGCGTGGATGCCTTGATTTTTCCCATCTTAAGCCACTGCACGATGGACATTTTGAAATAATATTATTAGTGAGGTAAAATTCAGCAGAATATATACTTACCGCTGAGAAGTAATCACTATTGCTTGAGGAAATTTATGTTACGTTTTGTGTTCACAAGAGAGATAACTCCTTCTGATGTAATATGAGCAATATTGAGGGAGTTATCCTTCTTTGTTTTAACTTTAAAAAAAAAAACGAAATAGAACTTGTTATCAACGAAATTACGTCCCCACGAACCAGGAAATTTTTGGCCACCCTCGAACATTGACCCCCTCGAATAAAAATTTTTCCACAGTATATAGGAAAAATCTTTAAAAATCTTCTTCTCAAGAACTATTGAGACAGGAAAGATGAAACTCATGTTAAATCATCCTCAGGTAGTGTAGATTTTAGTTTGTTCAAATCATGACCCCCCGGGGTAGGGTGGGGCCAAAATAGCTGATCAAAGTTTTACATAGGAATATATATCAAGTACTTCAAAGCCATGATTAGTGATATTTATATGGAATCGTTCTCAGGTAGTGTAGATTCTAGTTTGTTCAAATTGTGACCCTGGGGGATGCTGGGGCCAAAATGGGGGATCTAAGTTTTACCTTAAAATATATTTTAAAAATTTTTCTCAAGAATAGCAAACTCATGATTAGTGATACTAGTACCGTATAATCCCTATTAACCGCCCCGGGCGCTTAGAAAATTGCGAAAAGGGGGCGCTTATTTTGGTATTCTCTTAGTAATATTTCATATCATATTTTAACTTCAAAAATATTTTGGAAAAAGAAAATAAATTCAAAGAATCTCCAAATTAAGTTCTAACTTTACTTTAAATGAAGATCATCCACCCAAAGTGTGCTAAATGAATCATTTTCCATCAAGAAATTGGATAATAAACAAGTTTCATTTTCAATTCATTCAAATTTTTGCAGACTTTTGATACGATTCTAGTCTTTCTAGATAATTTTAATCACTGAACAGGGGGCCCTTATTTCCAGACAATTGAAAAAGACCTAAGGGGGCGCTTATAGGGGCAGGGGCGGTTAATAGGGATTATACGGTATTTATATGGAAGCATTCTCAAATAGTGTAGAATTAATTATAAATTTGTTCGAATCATAACCCCAAGGGTAGGGTGGGACTACAATGGTGAATCAAAATTTTACTTGGAAAAATAAAGGGAAAAATCCCAAGAACAGAAAAGCTATGTTTAGTCATACATGTATTGACATGTAAGCATGCTCATGTATTGAAGATTTAAATTTGTTCAAATCATGGGCCTTTGGGGTAGGGAGGGAAACAATGGGGAATCAAATTCAAATTATAATAATAAGTAATATATAGGAAGAAAATGTTAAAAAAATCTTTTTACCAAGAACAGCATAGTCATATGCTGTATTGATATGAGGGCATTCTTAAGTAGTATTAAATTCAAGCCCCCCCCCCCCCCCCCCACCTCACTTAACTTTTCAGTTCTGATCTGATTTGTGCTTTTTCCTAGCCTATGTGCTCAGATGAGCAATGTGGCCCCTGGGCCTCTTGTTTAGCTCTACTGGTCAGAGACCAGAAGAGCTTATGCACTACTAATGTGTCTGTCCGTCTGTCTAGCTGTCTGTTTTTCAGTTTTTGATTTCGATGAGCGGTGTTGCCATCATTACTAAAAATAGATATTTTGATGATATTTTGACAGAACAAGGTTGTCTGATGCATGTGAATTCACTCACAGAATGAGGGTATTTAACAAGTGAGCATTGGCTCAGTCTTCTTGTTGCGACTTGTTATGAAACACTTTTGACCAGTACAATTGTTTATCTTGTAGGTATTCTGCGTAGTCATGATTCAGTATGAAAGGAGAAGAGGAGTGCACTCTTCTGGATACTTGCTCATCTTTTGGTTGCTTCTGTCAATATATGGAATTCTGATGTTTCAGTCCAGAATCAGAGGAGCCATAGTAAATGTTAGTATAAATTTTAATCTTGCTTAACATTTCATTATGCCAAAACTAGACTTCCAAACTGAAATGAGTTAAGATTTAACTCTTTTGAGTCAATGGCTCAAAAAGAGCTTATGTTATGACCATTTGTGGGGTTTGCTTAAACTTTTTTAAGCTCAAGTGACCTTTTGCTATCAGTTTTCATCCCTCATCGTGTGTTGTGTGTCGTGCATCGTGTGTTAACATTTGAACATTGTCAGCTTCTTCTCTGCAACCCCTCAGCTAATTTCAACCATTTTTGGCACAAAGCATCTGTAAATAAAGAGGAACAACAAACATGAATTTCATGGTTCTTGCCCCCCATGGGGCCTTAGGGGTGGGGCCAAAACCACTTTAATTAATGCAATCTTTTAAAATCTTTTTCAATACCTGTGGACATCAAGCAGTCAAATTGTTGGCATGATTGTAATAAGCATTGAGTCCGCTACCAAAATTATGAAATTTATGGCTCCAAGATCAGGGGTTCTAGTGCTTGGGCAGGGCTTAAGAGATTATTTCTTTGAAAATCTTCTTCTCTACTCCTGGGCATTAAAGCATTTAACCAAGTACATAGTTAAGCTGAATAAGGCTTCCTCTTCCAAAATTGTGAATTTCATAGCCCTTGGGTTGGGGGTTTTGGTGTTAGGGCAAGGTTCTATTGATTGTACATGTATAGTGAAAATACATTAATTCTTTGAAAATCTTCTTCTCTGCTCCAGGATATTTAACAAACTAAGTACATATAATGAGCAAGAATGTCTCTTCCAAAATTGTGAATTTTATATTTTTGTGTATTAATGAAAAATATAAAAACTGTAATCTAGAAATGTGCTAAAACATAACCAACACATCTGTTTTGTCAGTCATGCTCAGTGGTGTGTGCAGAGTTAACAACTGAACACACCCAGTTAAATGTAAACATTAACAACAACAGAGCTTGTGCCCTGTTTACAAAAACTGTGTACATTTCAGGGGTGTAATCAATTTATTAAACTATGTACACAACTTTGAGCACTGGCTGACATTAGGCCAACATTTTTTTATTTAATGTTTTACGGGAATTTTTTTTGCCCAAAATTGGGTCGGGGGGTCGAAATAAAAATAAAAATAAAAGTTTTAAATTCAAACAGTCGGTCTAAGAAATAAAAATAAAATTAAAAATGTGTTCAAAAAATTTTATTTTAAATTTTGGATGAAATTTTGTTTATAATTGCCTAAAATTTAAAAGAAAGAAATCTGAAAAGAATAAACTTGATGTACAACAGTTTTTTAGGAAAATTTATGATGATTAGTCAATTAGTGCTCTTTTAAAATGTCACTTTCTCTTTTTTGTTTAATTTTTTAGGAAAATTTATGATGATTAGTCAATTAGTGCTCTTTTAAAATGTCACTTTCTCTTTTTTGTTTTTTTTGTTTGCAAGAGTGACAAATTGGCCGAACAATTCCAAAGTCCTCTCTTAATTGACGAATATCATCTGTTTCTATGAATCAGGGTCACCACAGTACACACAAATGTCATCAAAATCCATGGTTTTCCCTGTCAAAAAGAAATATAATAAAAAACAGAGACAAAATAAATTTGCTATTGCTATAAATTCTAATTTATACCAATGTTTCATTTTGATTGCTATGGTTACAGTTGCAAAGATTCATCTACTGGCTTACAAGACTGTGTATTTATAATAAAGGTCCATATTTTTTTTTTATTTATTATATTTAAATTGTTTTAATATGCACTCACTCCTATTTAAGAAATAAATATTGAATAACAAACCTCAATTGTGGAAAGTATTCGTAGGTTCTGGAGGCCTTCATCAAAACATCAAAAATGGAGGATGACCCCATCCTGAATTCCTTTTCCGCTTCATGTGTTGGGATGGGCTTAACATGCAGAGTCACTGTTCTACAACTGTTTTAATATTTACACATTATTTTCAAAAAATATTTATTTACAATAATTTTGACTCCCAGAAAATAGTCTAAATAATTTAATTTTCAATCGTCAATTGAGGAAAGACAGTGGAATGTTCTCTGCCACGCTACTCCAAACAGTTCATTCGTATATCTTTATTAATAAATTGTTCGGATTCAACTTTAAATCATTATTAAGAAAGATAATTCTAACAATCAAACATACCCAAAATCTTTCAAGATGTGGAAATTAATAGAGCTGTCAATCGCCACATGGCCCTCTGCGTAACAGTTTTGCAAAACCACGATGTCATCTAGTATTTCATTAACTACATCATTAATGGTTAAACTCAACCTGATCTTTCTTATCGACGACTTTGATGTTTCACCGTTTATAGTGACTATTTTAAAATATTCACAACTTTCTGATTGTTGCGGTGTTGACATTGTTTCGACTTCTTTGATTAGACAATTAAATTGGTATCAGCCAATGAAAAAGAGCTTTACATTTGGCAAAATCTGCAATCTGTCTCCTTCACAGATAAGGTAAAAATCATCCGAGGTGTACCGAGTGGAATAAAATAGGTTAATTTTATTTTTTGAATGCCCATCAGTGACGAGTCAGCGGGAAGAATAAAAATAAACAATGAAGTAAGCACTTTTATTTTTATTTGATTTTGGCTCAAATTAGGGTTTGGGGTCCCGTAAAACAGTAAATTAAAAAATGTTGACCTTACTACGGAATGGGTTTGCTTTCGAACATTTTTGCGTTGAATTTTCTGTATTATAGTTTTTAGCTCTCCAGAGCTGAAAGCTCAAGTGAGCTTTTCTGATCACATTTTGTCTGTAGTCCATCTGTCCATCTGTAAACTTTTCGCATTTTTGACTTCTTCTCAAGAACCACTAGGCCAATTTTAACCAAACTTGCCACAAAGCATCCTTGGATGAAGGGGATTCAAGTTTGTTCAAATGAAGGGCCACGCCCTCATTCAAGGGGAGATAATTTGGAATTAAGAAAAATTTGGTGGGATGTTTTAAAAATCTTCTACTCAAGAACCACTGTGCCAGGAAAGATGAAACTTATAGAGAAGCATCCTCAGGTAGTGTAGTTTTAAGTTTGTTCAAATCATGACCCCGGGGGTAGGGCTGGGCCGAAATGGCCGACCAAAGTTTTACATAAAAATATATAGGAAAATTCTTTAAAAATCTTCTTCTCAAGAAGGGGATTCAAGTTTTTTCAAATGAATTGCCAAACCCTCTTCCAAGGGGAGATAATTATGAATTAATGAAAAATTAATGATATCTTTTAAAGATCTTTCTCTCCTGAACCATTGGGCCAGGAAAGATAAAACTCATGTCGAAGCATTCTCAGGTAGTGTAGATTGAAGTTTGTTCAAATCTTGAACCTCGGGGGTAGGGCAGGGCCACAATGGCTGATCAAAGTTTTATATAGGAATAGGTAGGAAAAACCTTTTAAAAGTCTTCTTCTCCATAACCATTGTACCAGGAAAGATGAAACTCATGTGAAAGCATCCTCAGGTACTGTTATTCAATTTTTATTTGCGAGAACTTTATTTTCGCGTAATTACGTGAGGCAATGCATTCACAAAAATTTATTTCTCGTGTATAAAAGTATTCCATATGATTATATAGAGGATTATTATGCTTCCTGTCAGTTTGTCTCTATATAACCCATACCCTACTATTCTCGCATAGTGGTCTAAGGATTTATATAGCGTAAACATACTATGCCGAAATAGTGCACGGCTTTATTTACTGAATAAAATTCTTCCATGCACATGCCGGGGATCGAACTCACGACCATTAGATTGTCAGCTCGATGCCTTATCGATTACGCCATAGAGACGATCACTAATTGGTGCAATTTTATTAAATATATAAACTTAATTTATACAATTGACACAAGAAGGAGAAAATAGACAAATATTATTTGAAAACAGTTATATTATTCTAAGGAACTTTAGATTAATGTGTACAACAAACTTTCAAACTAATTACATACAGATCGTTAGATGAACTGATTTTATAGGGTCATTAAAACGCTTTTTTATATGACACTTGATTGAAGGATGTAAAAGAAAATTATCAATGAGAATCAATGTCTGCAAACAAATAAGGCTTACTAACATAACAGAAAATAAAGATGTGTTGCTTTGGGACAGAAAATCCCGACTTATTTAGAGAAAATACTAGTAACCAAAATAACTAAGCATGCAAACAATTTTAGCATGAATATTTTGAATGAGTTCTTGCAAGTGCGCTGTTTAAGCACCGATATTTTCAGGAAAAAGTCAAATAGATTGCCGCATAAATAATTACAACAGTCAGCATAATAATAACAATATTGTTGCATTATGCATGTACTATGCCTAAATAGTAGGCAGGGTTTGACACATAGTGCACTCGCCTCCGGCTCGTGCACCATGTGTCAAACCCTGCCTACTATTTAGGCATAGTACATGCATAATGCAACACTATTATATAAATAACAACTATTCGCGAAAATTATTTCTCGCTTACAGACTTGTCGAAATTTTTCAATCACTACCAGACATTTGGTCTGACACAGTTAAAGGTTCTGTCAGACCAGACAAACTTTTGTCATTTACCAAATTTAGAAGAGAAAAATAGGAATAAATAAGTACAGAAAATGTATTTTATTAATAATTTTCTATTTCATATTCGTAAATAAAACTTCTTATAAGATTTTCATTTTCGCTATCTGACAGTTCATTTTCACTATCATGTTCATCCTCCATTTCGTCTTCTGTCTCTGAGTCATAATCAGATTCAGCTACAACTCCCTGATTTGCAATGCTATTCTCTGTTTCCTGAGTTACCTCCTCTTTAACCACATCAGCCTCTTCAACAGTCTCTTCCACAGTCTCTTTATCATTAACTTGCACAGTTTGGTTTGAAACCAAAATTTTCTTCCTTCTCTGGTAATTCATCTTCCTTCTCTTCCCTTTAGGTGTTAACTATTGATTTAACAAAAAATATCATTTAATTTTTCATGATCAAGATGTTACATGTACATTACTTTATTTGACAATTGGTTTCACTCATTACTGGCCGCCAGGAGGCGGTCGGTTATATGATATGAAAGTTTTAAGTCACCGTGCGTTTCTGCGGAGTTAGAACAATTTGAATAAAAAATATTTAACATTCATGTAATAGAATATTAAGAAAGAGTGTCTAAATGTAAAATAAAAACGCATAATAATCATAAAATTAAAATTTTATGAATAATGGGTTAAATGTTTCATCCAATCCTGATTGACAAACTCCGACGTAACTGAAGTGCGGAGAAATAAGCACACATGTTGGGCATAGTCTAAAGCAAGGACCGCGTTATATACATGTCTAAACAAACTTTACTTTCTCTACTTCAACAGGATTTGTTGTATATATAATTTAAATTAACGTGTAAATATAAATATACATTGTACTTTTAATACGGAAATTTTTCAAAAATATGACTTAATCTTAATTTATTATCAGACAGAATATTAGGAGATTTTTCTCCAACAGACAAGGATAAAGCGCGTTTTACAACATGCCAAACCTTTTCCGTCCACATGTCACACCAAAACAAGATAGAGAAGAAATGTAGTGGCGGATCTAGAGGGAGTTGGGGGTTTCAACATCCTCTGAGCGAGCGAGGAGCCCCGCATAGTTGAAAACTTGTTACGTTTTATTTAATGTTAAACTATCTCTAGTTAGATAAGTTTAAACGTTAGTTTTAATGGTTAAGTGTTAAAACTACTTAAACATCAAACTTCCGCGAGAGTTCGTTTATAAACTTACTGAGTGCGGGGACACAGAGGGCTATGAGTAAGTTGCTTAAATACATTTTATTTGTAGCAATGTACATGTATTATGTACTGAAGAAAATCCTGGGATGTCGCATTCAAATGTTTAATGTCACAGGGATATATATTAATTAACAGATAAATAGAAGAATTCAGTTTCTAATTTATTGTAAGAAAGAATTAATTGGTTTGCGGCCGATTTTTGACGCTTGCGTCAATATGTTTCTTGTTTACAGTATATAATTACCATCCACTTATCAACGGCTTCTTTTGGATTAAACTCCATTTCTGAAGGTGATTGCAGCCTAATCATCATGCAGTCATTGAGATGTTTCTCACTCAGTCTGTGACGTCTTGATGTTTTTAGTAGCTTCATTTGATTAAAAGCAGTTTCACTTACAACACTTGATGCAGGAAGACTTTGAATTAGGTCCAACACATTCAAAATGTTTGGTATTTTATTATCTGAAAAATTTGAATGGATATCTTCCAAAGATGTATTGCCAATCTTCTCACCAAATCTAATTTAAAAGAAGAAATTAGAAAAATGTTATCTAGGCAGTTATTTTCATTTAAAATATTAAAAATTAATTTGTTTATTTTTTGTATTATGTGGTTGTATGAAGATATACCTTTTGTAAGAAAGACATTTTAACATCTGCCATTCTCCCAACAAATCTGTAAGATCTGTGCCTTGATTTTCCAATGTTGTCCTGAATTTCTCTGCAATACACTGGACCTCTTTAGCACCAAAATCTGGAGAAGAAAAAAAGTAATACTGTTTGTATTTTGCTTTAAAAAGAAAGCATTTATGTAAAAATAAGATATTTTAGCTTAAATTCGTATAAACAAGTCTCACACCAAGCCTAAGCACATGAGAATGTCATAAACAAGGGTTGGTTATTAATAGTTAGGATATGAACTGAAGTATATACTAGAAAGACTACAAAGGATAGAAGAAATACAGGCTATAGTTGGAATATGATACAAAATACACACTACATTTATATTTACCAATTTTTCTGCAGGAAGAAAATAACTGTAATAAAGAAAGGACTAAATAACAGTAAAAACAGAATAACAACAAAGATAATCAACAACAAAGAAAGTAATCAAATCGTATTTTAATTAAAACAAATAACTGTTTAATTTTTTTGTATGAAAAAATTACATACCAGCAACATTTTCTCATGGCCAGCTTTTTACATTTGCAATAATAGTTGATTCTTTAACATCATTTCCTAGGTCCCTGTATCTTGCCTCCGTATGTTTGATTAAAGAAGACTTAATGACACTGACTTTCTTCTCCATGTCAGTTGGTGGACCTTGTCTTTTCAAAGGATATCCTGATATTTCTTTTCTGGTTTCAATATCATGCATCAATATACATGAACTAGAAACATTTTAAATATATATCAATTACAAAATTCAAGATGTGTGAGACTAAAGAAGAAAAACAAGTTATAAAAGTAAAAACTCAAAATAAAATGTTAATTGAAAGGTATGGAACCTTGTGCTGAACTGTTGCAGTATTTCCATCGTTGAAGATATTGTTACTTTAGCATCAGCCAATGTAATGTTGAACTGCTGTAAGGTTAGAGACTGCTGTACCAAAGAACTAAGTATTTCCTGCAAAAAATAATTTCATGTAATGAATTTTTGAACTTCACTCTTAATTAAAAGTTTGCCTTTGAGGATTAAAAAATAATATTGACTCCACTGAAATAATTTATAAAATGATAACCTGGAGAAAAGCAGCATAGGTCATGAGGGTGCAATCTTCCAGCATCTTGGCCAGCCCTTCTGCCTTTGGGTTTGAGTGAGATTCATTATGTAGATGACTTATAAAAGCAGGATATGTCTTGAAGAATGTCTGAAGCGCCTTCTTCATATGAGGCATCCACCTACTTCCACTTACTCTATGAGGCAGTGTACCACTGATATTTATGTCCTGAAATAATAAACCTTTTTATAATTAAAGTTATCATTTAAAATGTAATTCATTAATTTGATAATTTTCATGATCATATTGAAATTCATATCGGAAATTAAGGAACAATACAAATATTTTTGAGTACTTACTTCCATACACTTTCTCAAATTTTTCCTTTGCTTTGGACTGTTTTTGTAGAAGTAAAACAAACCTAGTAATAAAGTTGTCAATTTCACAATATAACTTATCAGCTTTGAAAGTTTAAAGCTAATTCATCTCTCCAAACTTGAACAGCTCTCTCAGTTCTCTTCTTTCGAACGTCAAAACCATTTTTTTCCCGTTACACATATTTCATTGAATTTTACTCTCTATCTCTCGACGTTTTTTGGCGTGTGAGGCAACAACCCATTTTGTTCTATTTTCTCCATAACAAATTTATACAAATGCTCTGAGCCATGTGGCTGACCAATGCAGGTGAATTGGGTGTTTACATGTGACACTACACTGTGAATATTGTGTTGTTATAATTAATTGGCTATTATTCACGTCCAATTGTTAAGCTAACAAATTCACAACTTTTTTTGAAGAAACTAACGAGTTTTTCTTTTTTCTGAAATATATTTATAAATGATGCAGCAGCTTGATGATTATAAGTTCCCATCAAGCCTATGGCCTTATCAGATCATGCAACCATTATATAATCTGATAGTGGGCGGTGATAATCCCAACGCATGAATATTCCTAACACATGTTCTCGATTCTTTTTCTCTGTGCCTCGTTCATTAGAAAAATTTTGTGTGCAACACTTGTAGCATTCTTCTCTGCCACGTGAATTAAATCTTTAATTGCATTTAAGTGAATTGATGACAAATCAATATTGAATCTTGAAGAATTCGTTTATTTTTGGAAATGAAGGAATCATTGGTGTTGATATCAATGTTTACACCCAAAATGCACCATGAAAACGTGCAATGACATTATAATTACATATACTTCCGGTTTCCACGTCTCTTGAAATTCACGAACACCTCTAGTGTCTTCATAATTTTTTTTAGATGTTATGGTTCCACTTTCTCTTCTTCTCAGAGAGCTCCCTTTACAAACTCTCGCCCTTTTTTTGTTGTCCCTTGACCTTCACCCGCGCATCCCGATCTCAATCTTACTTCCATACACTTTCTCAAATTTTTTTTGCTTTGGACTGTTTTTGTAGAAGTAAAACAAACCTAGTAATAAAGTACCGGCCTTTCACAGGAAGATGGATTTCGAAAGTGTCTTACAAAGAGTCAATTCAATCTCGTGGGCCAAAAATTTAGTGATCAGCAGTCATTCAAGTTTGTTTCTTTAATATGACGTAGGTCCATTTTTTGCATAAAAATATATAGAAAAATCTTCACACCCGAACAGAAAATTTTTTAGTTATTGACATATAAGCATTTTGTTCAATTTTCTCCATAACAAATTTATACAAATGTCTGGGGATTGTGGTTGGTTCTGGCTCACCAATGCAAAAGAATTGGGTTTGAAAAAATCTTCTTTTCAAGTATAGCAAAATTATACATGATTGTATGCTTTATTGATATAGTGACATTCTCAAGTAATAGAAAAATCACCTCCTTTTCTCCCAACAAGTAAGTTTTTAAATACTGTATACAGGGAAATTTTCGAGTTTTATTTTTCCCTACATCTGAAATATATTCTATAAATGATGCAGCAGCTTGATGATTATTGTATAATTTCTCCAACACAAAACCTTTGGCCTTATCTAAATCGGGGCAACCAGTTTAAAATTGCATAGTGTGAAAGGGCGGTGATTTTTCACCAGACGCATGAATATTCCTAAACATGTTCTCGATTCTTTTTCTCTGTGTGCAACACTAGCATTCTTCTTTTTTTCTTTTTACACAACCAGATAGCTTCTTTCTTAAGTATTAATTAAAGTTACCTTTGTGCATTTAAGTGAGTTCATCAAACGCGTCTTGAAATTGTGAATTTTCAATAACTTGAAGAACGGTAATTTTTGGAGCCCGTAATGAAGGAATGTTTGTTTCCAGAAAATTTACAATGTTTACACCCACTTCGATGCACCATGAACAAGTCATCCCCTTTTTTCGTATAATTCAACCATAAAGATCCGTTTTCCACGTCTCTGTAAACAAACACCTCTGTGTCTTCATAATTTTTTTTAGCTGTTAAATGGTTCCACCTTTCTCTTCTTCCCAGGGAGAGCTCCCTACTTAACAAATTATTGCCCATGTGGCCATTTTTGTTGTTTGTGTGACCTTCACAAATATTTCTTGCGCGATAAAAGTCGGTTTACGAATATAAAATCTTAAAATATTGACATCGAGCCCAATTTTTTTCAAATCATCATAAGAAGGGGTCGACAAAAGATTAAAGTTTTATCGGTCCAGACAATTTTTTACCGGCCTTGCTGACAGGACCGACGGATTTCGACAAGTCTGGCTTACAAAGAGTCAATAACAATCTCGCGAAAATAAGGTGTCGCAAAAATTTAGTGATCTACAGTAGTTTACATTCAAGTTTGTTCAAATCATGACCCCAGGGATTAGGGATAAAAGTTTTGCATAAAAATATATAGGAAAAAATCTTCTCCCGAACAGAAAAGATTTGTTTAGTTAAATTGACATATAAGCATCTGCAAGTAGTGAAGATTTGAATTTATTCAGATAATGTCCTGGGGATTGGTTGGTTGGTTAGCGAGGGGTCACAATGGGAGATCGAGTAATATGTTAAAAAAATCTTCTTTTCAAGTATAGCAAAATTATACATGATTGTATGCTTTATTGATATAGTGACATTCTCAAGTAATAGAAAAATCACCTCCTTTTCTCCCAACAAAGCAAATTTTTTACTGTATACAGGGAAATTTGTGGGGAGCCCGTTGATTAATAATTTAAGTAGTTAAAGTACTCTCATTTGGGCGAATTTACTAAATGTGAACTTAAATCATGGTTAAAATACATTATATTTTGTGTGTTGAACAAAACTTGTAATATTTAATTTAAAACGGGGCAAAGTTGTTTGCAAGTGTGAAAGGGCGAAAATAAGACGGGGCGAAAATAACCCTGTATACAGTACTTAGTTGATTTGTGTTTTTTGACTAGCCCATGTGCTCAGGTGAGCAATGTGGCCCATGGGCCTCTTCATTTTTTTCATTTTTACACAACCAGATAGCTTCTTTCTTAAGTATTAATGATAAAGTTAAAATTTGTGAAATTGTAAGGATGTGTCAATCAAATGCGTCTTGAAATTGGAATTTTTCAATAACTTCCACAAGAAATAAGATTTTTCGTATGAAATGCTATAGCAACATATAAGTCATGAAATTATACAGAAAATTTGAGAAAATATTAAAATAAAATCTGTGTCTAAGCACAGGAAATGCCTTGCTTTTTTCTAATAGAGTTTCAAGTTAAAGTCAATTTCATGGCATACTGTAAACAAACTATTATTCGTGTAATCTTTTATTCATGTTTCGACCATTTGAAATCAATCCGCAACAATTAATATTTCGTGACCAAGGAAAAATTCTCTACAAATACTTAACAATATTATTGGTTCATGGCGATTAATATTCGCGAACAAAAGTAGGTCATGGAACTCACAAATATTTCTTGCATGCGAATAAAAGTCGGTTTACAGTAATATAAAATCTTCATATATTGACATACTTTAGATTCAAGTTTGTCTCAAATCATGATAAGAAGGGGTCAAAACAAAAGATTAAAGTTTTACGTAGGGAAATAGAAATTATATTTAAAAATCTTCTCAGAAAGGCCAGGTCGATATATCTTTATAAAATAGAAACATCCCCAAGGTTAAGATACAAATTTCTCTCTCTCTCTCTCTCTCTCTCTCTCTCTGGATTGTTTATTTACACACTTTGCAAAAAAAGAATAACTTATAAAAATAAATACATGTTATTTATACACATGAAAGGATGTTAAAAAAATAAATAACACTTGAGAAAAGATTGTTTTCAGTTAATTAACGAACACACCACATAATATAATCAAAATTTCGTACTCTCTATATACTGAAAAACAAAATGTGTAAATTAAACACAATATACATGTATATATGCTTAGATCCTACAAAAAACTTTGATTAAATTCAGCTCAGACTTTATACGACATATGTAACACGAATTCAGGTCGATGTTATTTTAATTAGTCTTTCTTCGTTACACATGTTACATGAGCACATGAGATTAAATTATTCATTTAGAATTCTATTCAAAGTTTTAATACTAAATAGTGAATCAATTATTTTACAAATAGAAAATTCTAGAAACACGGTTAATTCAAATGAAATAGGCCTTTAATCGTCACCAAATGTGTTCTTGTAAGTAAAAGTTCTGTGTTATGACATACAATCGAGCAAATAACGCAGTTTGGATATCGGTAGCCTGGAAGACGAACTACTGCTGTATATGCAGCAATTTCAGAGGTAAAACTGTAGATGGACATGTCATCAGTCTGAAAAAATTCCTGAGATACAATGAAAATATGGCTGCAGTGTGTTAGATTAACAATTTGTAAAAACTTTATAACTAAAAATTTGTTCCGCACATTTTGTAAATAATGATGATCCGTCTGCAGAACATCCACTACCGAAAATTAGCTTTTTTGTTTGTGTTTTTTTTAATAGGCCTATTCGAATATGTATCAGCATTTTAATAGTAATTTGTTTCTTTTTTTGTAAGGGGGGGGGGGCAGGGTCACACAGCACCTTATTATAGTACTACACAGATTAATACAAATCCAGAAAGAGACTATGAGTGGGCAATTTAAAAAAAATACGAATCAGTTAAGATTTCTTTTTATTCACAAACACAATAACATTTTTCTATATGACAGAGGCATACACCATGAACATGTTTACATCAAAATTAATGGAAGTGACTTTATTTATAGCGCATGCGTATTAAACACAGTAAAAGAGTTCCCTTCAGGGGAAATAACTCACCTTTTGAAAATGGGGAATAGATTCAAGTTGGTTCAAATCATGACCCCCGGGGGCAGGGTGGGGCCAGAATGGCCGATCAAAGTTAAAACGTAGGAATATATAGGAAAAATCTTTGAAAATCTTCTTCTCAAGAATCACAGGGCCAGGAAAGATGAAACTCATGTGGAATCATCCTCAGGTAGTGTAGATTCAAGTTTGTTCATATCGTGACCTCCAGGGGGCAGGGTGGGGCCAAAATGGCCGATCAAAGTTTTACATAAGAATATTTAGGAAAAATCTTTAAAGATCTTCTTCTCAAGAACCACTGGGCCAGGAAAGATAAAACTCATATGGAATCATACCTCATGTAGTGTAGATACAAGTTTGTTCATATCATGACCCCCGGGGGTAGGGTGGGGCTAAAATGGCCTATCAAAGTTTTACAAAGGAATAAATTGGAAAAATCTTTAAAAATCTTCTTCTCAAGAACCACTGGGCCAGGAAAAATGAAACTCATGTGAAATCATCCTCATGTAGTGTAGATTCAAGTTTCTTCAAATCATGACCCCCGGGGGTAGGGTGGGGACAAAATGGCCGATCAAAGTTTAACATAGGAATATGAAGGAAAAATCTTTAAAAATCTTCTTCTCAAGAACCACTGGGCCAGGAAAGATGAAACTTATGTGGAATCCTCCTCAGGGAGTGTAGATTCAAGTTTGTTCAAATCATGACCCCTGGGGGTTGGTTGCGGTCAAATGACTGATAAAAGTTTTACATAGGAATATATAGGGAAACCTTTTAAAATCTTCTTTTCAAGTACTTCAAAGCCATGCTTAGTGATATTTATAGGGAATCATCCTCAGGTAGTGTAGATTCTAGTTTGTTCAAATCATGGCCCCCTGGGGGATTAAAATTCAAGTGCCCCCCTCCCCCCTCCCACCCAACCTCAGTAAGCTTTCAGTTCTGATATGTGCTTTTTCCTAGTAAATTGCTCAGGTGAGCGATGTGGCCCATGGGCCTCTTGTTTTGGTTTACGATTTCTATACCCCCTGCAAATGAAGTTTGGGGGGGTACATAGGAATCACCTTGTCCGTCTGTCCGTCTGTCCGTCTAGCTGTCCGTCTGTCTGTGCAAACATGTCCCGTCCATATCTTTCTTACAGAGGGACATTAGAATCTACTACTCCTAATAAAGATTGCCCATGACCTAAGGGTGTGTCATAACCTTGACCCAAGGTCATTTGGGGAAGTTCAAGGTCACTGGAAGAAAAATTTCATAATTGGTGTCCGGTCCATATCTTTCTCATGGATAAACTTGGTAGGTTCTCATTTCACACAAAGATTGCCCATAACCCAAGGGTGTGTCATGACATTGACCCAAGGTCATTTGGGGAAGTTCAAGGTCACTGGAAGAAAAATTTCATAATTCGTGTCCGGTCCATATCTTTCTTATGGATAAACTTGGTAGGTTCTCATTTCACAAAGATTGCCCATAGCCCAAGGGTGTGTCATAACCTTGACCCAAGGTCATTTGGGGAAGTTCAAGGTCAATAGAAGAAAAATTTCAAAATTCGTGTCCGGTCCATATCTTTCTAATGGATAAACTTGGTAGGTTCTCATTTCACACAAAGATTGCCCATAACCCAAGGGTGTGTCATGACCTTGACCCAAGGTCATTTGGGGAAGTTCAAGGTCACTGGAAGAAAAATTTCATAATTAGTGTCCGGTCCATATCTTTCTTATGGAAAATCTTACTTCTGAAAAACCCAGCGGGGGGTATTTTGTCCCATTTGGACAGTTTTAGTTTGACAAAAATATGCATTGGGCGGTCATAAAATAAAAATGAAAATAATTTGGAACCTTGACATATTTTTTTCTCGAGTAGCATTGAAATGTATTCAAATAAAAATAATAAACACATAAGATTTTTATTCAACTTTATTATTTTTTCTTACCATTCGGTTTTATGTCAACAAAAATGAAATACACGTCAAATGACTCAAGAACAGAAATGGGAGTATCGGGACAGCCTCTGTTACTGTCGATGGTTTTCATTCTTCTGACTTACAAGTCCGATAGACACATTGCACTGGGACAAATATGGGTAAAATTAAGTGAATCGGCTATTCTCTTGTCAGCCTTTCCACTTATGAAAATGTTTTTGGAGACTCCGAAAGTGATGGATTGCTTTCACAACAAACTTTAACCTTAATATACGTATGTCCAGGGACCAACCTAGACCCAAAATTTAAGGAGACATTTCTCCCTCAAAGAAAGAACTTTATTCGGTAATAATCAATATTTGCCCCCCAAATCAAACTTTGATGGAGATATATTTAATTAAGTTATTAAACAGGGGAGTATATGCTGACTTCAAAGCACTGAATATTTTCACAAGTAATGACACCATATGTACGTAATGACTTCACAAACATGACGTAAATTTCAGTTTTTTATGAATTTTACAGAAAAATGTACATATTTCATACATGCCAACTTTCCCGATTTAGGCGGGATCCTCCCGATTTTGCCCTCTCATCCCGCCTTCCCGATCGGGAGAGAAAAATTGACCCAATTTCCCGATTTGAAAAAAAATCAGATTTTAAGTTTCCCTACCGCCGAATTTTGTCAATCTGGATAAGAATATCAGAGTTGTTTATTCAATGCACACAGATAAGTCTCATTGTTTATTTAGTATGCAAAGTTAATTAGCCACAGGAAATCACTTCTCGCTTCAATGCACACACTGCTGTCCAGGTACAGGTAGCTTATAGCCTGGAGCAGTTAGGGGATTAATCTTTTCAGTTTGAAGGGGTATGCAAAGTGAAACATATAGATTAATGGCTTAATTATTAGTCATTATATTAAAAACAAAAATTAAAGTCAATAAAAATGATAATCAAAGAATAAAATTGGAATCCAAAAAGATCGTTTTTTTTTTTTTTAAAAACGAAAGTAGAAAATTTCAAAGCATATATATAGCTGCTGATTTTAACTGCTAATAATAAAAATACTGTATACTTCGTCAATTTTAAAAAATATTAAAAATAATTAGATTAAATAATAATCTCATGTTAAGTACACTGAACCCCCCCCCCCCCCCTTCTCCCATAGATCATACTCATATTGTACATTGTATAATCAAGGAAATACCAGGGACCCATATGGCACTGCCAAGACTGCAAAAGCTCATCATGTTCATGATGTAGTCTTTTACAATTTTAATTTTTCTTTGGGATGGGTGGGGGTGGAGCTTTTGTTAAAAAATTCATGATTTATTTAGGCCTATTTCTCCAAATTGTTTTGTGTATGAGATAAAATTAATTATGCACTTATAGGGAATAAAGTGACACTTGATTTTAAGGGTACATACCAGAAACAAATTGTAAATTAATAAAACAGAGTGACATCTATTATAAGCAAAGATATTTAAATTTGGAAAAGTAAAACTTTAATTTGTATTGTTTTATGTGTGCTGTATTAATAAGTGTTATCAATATTATAATTTAAAAAAAAAGTATTTCATAATCATTTATTTTCACGACAAAATGTCGCGAATTTAAAGCTTTGAAAATTGTCGTCACGCGCAATTCCCCCATGGGAATTTTCAAAAGTTGGCATGTATGATATTTCGTCAATCCCCCATGGGAATTTTCAAAAGTTGGCATGTATGATATTTCGTCGATATTTTGAGTAAAAGTCACCGAGCGCATGTGTGTTCAGGATCAATATTTTGATATAATGTGTAGAATGATAATATCAATGAAATGTGTCAATATTGTTCCTGAACAAACTTGCGCTCTATAAATTTTAAAGCTAAAATTGTTGAAATTTTGTCCATTTTGTCCTCTTTCTGAAAAAGGATATAAAATCGGACTAGTTTGTGACGTCATAAAAACAAAAATTGTGAATACACTGCTTTGACACTATAATATTTTCTGTTAATTTATATTTTTCATACAATTCATTGAATTCAGCACATTTCAGGAAGTTTTCAAAATTTGACTTTAGTGGGGGCAAATATATGCAATATACCGCATACAGTTCTTTAGGAAGAAGTTTTGAAATTTAGGGAGACTTCTTGGAGCGTGTACGTGGCACACATTCATCGTAATAAAACTACGGTAAAACACTTTTTATTCATGAGAACTTTATTTTCGTGTAATTACGCGAGACATTGTGCTCGCGAAAATTTGATTCTCACGTATAATAGCATTCCTTAAGATTATATAGAGCGATAACCACAATTCGTGAAAATTATGTCTCGCTAAACAGGAGTCAGTTACTATCTCGCAAAAATAAGGTGGCACGAAAATTTAGTGATCTACAGTATTTCATTGTTTATAACTTACATACATTTCAATAATTTTTCTGTATAAATTAACATTGTATTTAGAATGATTAAACAGGAGAAAAATAATCTTAAAAGATATTATTTTCCCAATTACAAGGTATATAAATATCTAGAAAATATAATAAAACAACATTGACATTAAATAAAATTCACTACTACTATTAAAATGTTAAAGTTTCTTATGGTCAGATTAATTGTTTATCAAACGTTTTTTTTCATTTCTTACATCAGTAGCACAATCTTAAATTTCTAAAATTTCTCTTCTCATTACATTTCCAGGCTTTTGGCATAGTCATAATTTTGTTAATTTCTCTTCAAACTTTGTTTTCAATATAAAATTCTTTTTCTAATAAAAGTTTTGACGTCGCACATCTGCATGCCGATTGAACTTAACTTATGTTTATCGGATCCGATGTGTGACTTCTTAGAAAGTTAATAACTTCACAATTTAACAGTAAAAATATGTCTGTATTCACAGCATGAATTAATTATTTGACAATAAAAAGATCTAAAATCTTCTCCAACATCTTTGGCATGACATCGATAGCTGTCCAGCTGTTTTGCGTCATGTTGTGTATAACTTGTAACGATGGACTTTTTCATATCCGGAAGTGTAAAATCTAGAGGAGTTCCGACGGAGTATTCGATGCATTGGTAATTAGTATAGAAACACTCTGTAAGTGAGTTGCCCCCTAGGTTGGTCCTTGGACTGTCCCGCCATGTGGTTTGACAATCTGTATTTGTGGAGGTTATTTGAAATATGTTTAAGATGTGTTGTAAATTATAAAAACAGTCATTTGATCGAGAAAATTTCGGATTAAGAGTCCATTTTTGAGAGTCAGACCCATTATTTTTATTTTTGTAAATAGGGAAAAATAGGCGGAATTGTAAACCAAGAGAAAAAGAAAACTTTGGCCTTGAAAAATTGATTTATTGTACAAGTTATCATACTAAAATTATTAGAATGGCCTAGCTGGATTAGTATAATTCATGGTTATATTATTTAGGGCTGTCACGGTTAACCGAAAACTCGGTTAACCGCTCCGAAATGGCATTCGGTTCGGTTCGAGTCAGGTTTTCCGGAATTCGGTTCGGTTTTTTTTATCTTTTATATAATACTAATTTGCTTGCAACACGCGTTGTGATTGGTTGTTTATTTCAATGAAGGGTTCTTTAACCAATAAAAATACAGGTTACATCGAAGACATTTAAACATGGCATACCGTAATTGTTTTGTCAACCACGTCCCCTTCTTTCAAAAACGTGAAGTATTCCCACACTTGTGATTTGGTGATAACTCTAGTCAATAACTATATTTATTTTATTTTAAACGAGAAGTTTATTACTTTGTGTTATTTTTTGCTACATTTAGCAACTTGTTCTGTTGAATAAAATGGATAGAAATTTGTGTCAGCAAAATAGTACTTTCTACAATGTCCTTAATCCTTATTATCCTTTGATATATATAAAGATGTTTTATTTAAATTCTCAAAATTTTATCAAAAATGTCTGAACCGTGGCAGCCCTAATATTATTCAAACTTTTTATTTTCCATTATCAAAAATTTGGGAAAATTGGGTTAAAAAAAAAAAAAGAAACGATTTTTCAATTTTTCTTGATAAAATAAAACCATTGCCATAGCAACAAAAATATAAAAAATAAACATTATCCATATCTACTGATTTCACCAAAATCCATGAAGTTATTAATTTGATCATTTTCATTAAACTGAACTAAAAAAATATGCATGTCCCCAACACCATTTCCATGGCAACAAGGGCTTTATTATGGATTTTGAACATAAAAATCAGGCTTTTTCTACATTTGGAAAGACAACATTGATATCACTTTGTCATGGTGTACTCGATCGTCAGACTAAATTTTATTCATGAAATTGTTTTAGGCAGAAATTGGCCATAAATATTCAAAATAAAACTCCTTCTGTGCTACATGATTGTATAAAAATTTATTCCATGGAAGAACTCTAGTATTTATGGTATCATATGATGAAATTGTTCATGTACATGTATTACACTCCCTACACCTTTAGCAGTATGTATATGTACATACTTCGGTACATGTTGTAAGAAAACCAATTAGAAGCCTATGAATTTGACCGCATGCTGATTTAGTCATTCCAACATGTATTAATTTCTAGACATCTTTGTAGCAAATTGTCTATACTCAGTTGTAGCTGGTGACTTGGCCATTATACATGTATGCCATCCTTTGAGATAAATGTTGTAAGCATTGCATCCATGAAGTGGCTGTCTTTATTATTACATGTATATGATTTTTTTAATTTGAAAAGTAGAAAGGCTATCTTTAAAGTAATGTTTGGTTGCCCTCTTCCGATTCGATATCTTGAGCTGATATAGGATGATCTCTACTTTGATGGATAGCACAAATCTTTAAGGAAGCACTGAAGTACTTTTTTGGTTCTATTTCAATTAAGATCGTACGCAACATAGTTGAACGTTATTGGGTTCTTTCTTGAAGTTGAAGAGTACCACTAAATGAAGGACCTGTGTGCAATATTATTAATGTCTATATATGGATTTGTAAATGCACCTCTTCTAAAACTATTTTTGAAGAAAAAAAATCTGGAGTTTATGTTTTGTAATTTTTGTACATTTTTCTTTGAATAATGCAAAAATTTTCAAAATTTGATATCTTTTCAAAACCCTGGGTAAGGCATGCTGATTTTTTGTCTAAGAACATGTAATGGTATTTTAAGTTTACATTTAGAATATCTTGAAAAATTATTAGTAGGTAAGGTACATAGGGTATGTCCTTAATGACCTATAATCTGAAATCATATGTGTTCATTTTAACATTTAAGGAAGGGGAAAAATCTATGAAATGAATAAATTTCCAACATAATCACTGAAGAATCAATATGGAACTATTATAAAATCTACAGATTGAATTAGATAAATGCAAATGCTTGACAAAGAATGTTCTTTTCATGGCATGCACAATCCGGATCTCTGTTTTATTATTTAAAAAAATGAGATGTTAACAAAAATCAAACTTCATTCACAGAAGGTAAATTGAATAGTTGAAAGCATTTTTCCTTGTCATCTCGAAAACCATGCATTCAATCTAAAATCTATTCAGTGACATTATACAAATGTTAAATAGTTCATGTATTTTTTTATTTTGAAAGAACTAAAATGTACCTCTGAGCAGGGCATTTGATTAAGCTTAGCAGTCAAAAAAACTTAAATATCAAATAGTGGAAGGTATATATACGTATAATCATAGTAGCTAGTGAATAAGGAAGAAGTTTTGAAAATAAGTATTGATACTAAATTACTCTCAGTGTTAACACCCCTCCTTTCTATTTTATCTTAAGTGTACTTTCAAATCCTTTTTGGGATAATTAGATTAAATGTTTATGAAAAAAATCTTAATTAAATTTATTACAGTTTTGACTAAAAAAATCTGACAAGGTGTCAATCAATAATTCAATCCACAGACTATTTCATTAAAAAGAGGAAAATTTTACTGATTACTATATACAAATATTTAAAAAAACGAAGGATTTTTAAAAAAAATTTCTTTGATGACTGCTTTTTTCTGCAATGTTGGGATATAAATCACAACCTGACACCCTCGTACTGTTTATTCATCATTGTTTTAAGTCCCTAGTCAGTATATCATTCATAACTTTCATAAAGGACAAATACATAAAATGAATAGTTAAAGAATCACCTGATGCAAACACTATCAACAATCAAATTGTCAACATGGTCAAATGCACTTTAACTTCTCTTCCTATTAGAGCTGCATAGAGCATAAGACTTTACCTGTTTACAGGATGTTCTCAGGTCTTTTCTTTTTAGCTCACCTGAGCTGAAGGCTCAAGTGAGCTTTTCTGATCGAAATTTGTCCATTGTCTGTCGTCGTCATCATCGTCGTCGTTGTAGTTGTTGTAGTCGTCGTTGTTGTCGTAAACTTTTCACATTTTCATCTTTTTCTCAAGAACCACTGGGCCAATTTCAACCAAACTTGCTACAAAGTATCCTTGGGTAAAGGGGATTCAAGTTTGTTCAAATGAAGGGCCACGCTCTTTTCCAAGGGGAGATAATTATGAATTAGAGAAAAATTACATGTAATGGCATTTTTAAAAAATCTTCTTCTCAAGAACCACTGGGCCAGGAAATATGAAACTCCTGTGGAATCATTCCCAGGTAGTGTAGATTCAAATTTGTTCAAATCATGACCCCTGGGGGTAGGGTAGGCCGATCAAAGTTTTACATAGGAATATATGGGAAAAATCTTTAAAAATCTGCTTCTCAAGAACCACGGGGCCAGGAAAGATGAAACTCATGTGGAATCATCCTCAGGTAGTGTAGATTCAATTTTGTTCAAATCATGACCCCTGAGGGTAGGGTGGGGCTAAAATGGCCGATCAAAGTTTTACATAGGAATATATAGGAAAAATCTTCTTCTCAAGAACCATTGAGACAGGAAAGATGAAACTCCTGTGGAATCATCCCCATGTAGTGTAGATTCAAGTTTGTTAAAATCATGACCCCCGGGGGTAGGGTAGGGCCAAATGGCCGATTAAAATTTTACATAGGAATATATATGGAAACCTTTTAAAATCTTCTTTTCAAGTACTTCAAAGCCATGCTTAGTGATGTTTATAGGGAATCATCCTCAGGTAGTGTAGATTCTAGTTTGTTCAAATCATGACCTCCTGGGGGGTTAAAATTCAAGCCCCCCCCCTTCCCCCAGTAAACTTTCAGTTCTGACCCGATATGTGCTTCTGATATGTGCCTTTCCTAGCCAATTGTTCAGGTGAGCGATGTGGCCCCTGGGCCTCTTGTTTTTCTTTTCCATTGTCATTTATTTAACATTTTAGTTTAGTGATGAAACGAGAAACTTACAATGTTCATTTCTTTGTGTCAATGACTTGAATGACTGTGCATTTTGCCACGGTTCATATTGAAAATAAACTAGCTCAGCCTCCTTAAGGTTTACCCCCCACCCCTGCTTTTTCGATGCCAAGGAGCATTACTATGTGCTCAGGTGAGTGATGTAGTCTTGGGCCTCTTGTTAAAAATCTTTTCAAGAGCAGCTAAGCCATGCATATGATTAGTTAAATTGATATAGATCGAATCATCATCAAATAGTGTAGATCCATAAAGCTTGTTAATATTTTGACTTTTAGAGTAGGGCAGGGCCTTTATATAAAGTGAAATTTTTACAAAGGAACATATTGTATGTATGTTGTGTAATGGCCCTCTCAAGAATTTTTCACTTAAATGGAGACACCACTAATTATCGGTAGAGAGCTTCAAATTTTGTTCTAGCTATGCTAGACTCTTAGGGCCATTGAGCACTGAGGGATCTTTTTCATGCTAGCGCATACTGTGACACAGCCTGACCTCTGTTTATACAATCTCTTCCCAAGGACCATGTCTCTAAGTCTCGCTTTGGGATTTGACCCCGTGACATACAAATTAAGGATAAGGATTAATTTCTTACTCCACAACTCTAGAGCAGACACTCTTACCACTATCCAATGCAGGAGACAAAGGAATATAAATAAGAAAGAAAACAAATATCTGTAAGAGCAATGAATAGCCATATAATCATATGGTAGTACAGGTAACTCTTGATGGCTTGAACTTCGATCTCTCGAAGTTCTTGATCGCTCGAAGTGAGTCTCCGGTCCCGAATTTTCCCCCTATATAACTCAGCAAATTTACTCTTGATTTCTCGAACTCTTGATCTCTTGAAACCCTTGATCCCTTGAAGTCAAAATGCAGTCCCGCTATGCATATTCTATTAAAATTTTACCTCAATACCTCGAAGTGGCTATGTGTATACAAATTAAGTTACATAATTAGTAACTTTACCTGGACATTTAATAGACCCAGGCAGAAGACGCGGGTCTCGGTGAAACGGGATGTTTATTCAAGTGACACTTATACTGCAAGGTGATGATTGAATTATAATTAATCTTATGTTGCCTATGTGCTATTAAAATAATTATCATTGACTTTATTACGATAATTTAGAAAGGCAGTGTTACTGATAAATTGTAAGTAGATTACAAGACGAAACGCAAGGTTAATAAATTTAATTTTTATTTCAAATCTGTGTCAAAGTTTAACAAAATATGAAAAATTCAGCCTCAATGTCAATATGACGACTATTGTTGGACAAATACTTACAGATTTTCGTTCAATGCGCATGTTTGGAAAAGTCACAATGCTATAAGATACACATGTACCACACCTCGCTGTAGTATATCGTTTTCATATAATGAATGCGTAGTATGATATCCGTATTTTAAAGAATATATAAATAAACATGAACTGACGATGTATATTTTTTTTTATTTACTAAGTTGAATAAATATTCGTCTAAAATACGAAAACATATATCGTTGTTTTATAAAAACCACGTTTAAAATGTTAGCACAACATAGAAATCATCACATCAAGTAAGACTAATTTTAAAACCTGTCAAACAAACCCGGAAAATTCCGAACTCTTGAAAACTCGAGCTCTTGATCTCTCGAAGTTTTCCCTCGGTCCCGTGGACTTCAGGGTATCGAGAGTTACCTGTATTTATCTTCAGTGTTGATTAAGTGTTGATTAAATTTTGTTCATACAAATCATGCATCTATCCTTGCTGGTTGAGGGAATACTTATCAATATTAATTTTTTTTTTCTAGCCAAAGTCCTCAGGTGATTGATATGGCCTGTGGGCTTTTTATTTTGCAGGGAATTTCAGACATTGTAGCATTTGTGACATTTCAGCTGTATTTCCCAGCCATTTTAGTGGAATTTGTTCTTGCCTCTCTGGTTGATGGAAGACAGAGGCTACTGAAAGCTTATTCCCACAATAAGGTAAATTTTTAAAGATTATACCATATAAGTGGAAATTTTAGTGAGATGCAAATTTAGCAATTTGATCAATTATTATATAATAAAATAGGTATTTTAATTTTAGCTAGAAGCATTTTTTTGATATTAAAATGCTCACTTATGTAGCTAAAATAACTACAATGCAATGAATTTTTAATTTACTAGTATTTGACTGATTAGGGTTACTGAAAACCAACTTTTATTCGGGACGACTTTATTTTGCGATTAACCAGGGGTGTACTAGTTCGCGACAATTAATTTTCCTGATCAAGCCATTTTGGATCTGTTGTTAATTGACACATTCACTTTATGGACGGGTTCGCGGCGAGAAATATTCGCGATGACAAGGCTCTGGCGAACTTCGCGAAAATTTCTCGCTCGCGAATAAAAGTTGGTTTACAGTAGTCTGCCACCCATCCAGGAGATTAGGATTAGTCCTCGCACATTTTTCGACTGATTAGGGTTAGTCTTGCATCTGTCTGGGAGATTTCGTCTAAATGTCTTAGTCCTTGCATACCATCCAAGAGATAATTGTTAGTGACTCGTTCTTTTAAATAAGTTGAGAAATTCAGTTGCTTCTGTAATTTTGGGAAGATCATATTTCAGCTTCAATGGCATTTCGTTGGTTTGTTTACCTGGACGAACAAAATGATACTGACATGCGCCGCACGCGCTTCATTCAGAATTATTCTTGGTTGGTTTTTTTCCATGAATAAACAATTTTTATTAATTTTTTTTTACAGAGAACAAGGTTAAAAACTTCATTTAAAAACGAAGTTTTAAACTAAACTTTTAACCATAGATTTCCATTTTAGGGTTAAAAAGCCAAAAAACCTTGTATTTAATTTTTTTTAATCTCTAACGCGATCTCATATATACTGAAGTCGCCTTTGGTGACACTACATTTTAGCGCATTTTTCTGGGGACCGGTAAAGTCAAGTCGTTCCTTGTTATGCAACATGAAAATTTTTAATAGTGTAAAAGCTCTCATCAGTATGTATCAGAATACAAGTAACAGCTTTTCAAAAAGCTTGCTTGACTAATGCATTCAATATCTATAGAACCTAAAAGCATGATAAGTTATAAACGTTTACTTTGGGGGAAGGGAGTTAAATTATTTCAAAACATCATGCAATCATTTTAAGTTGTATGAGACTCATCAGAGCAATGGAAAAAGAACACATTTTGTATAAAATGTATATATTATTTGTATCTCAAATAAAAAATGAAATCATTTACATGTCCCACTGTGGATTCGAACCCGCGATGTAAAGATGAACACCTCCCTCCATGAGTCTAAAGATGGTTTTAGAGGATGAAGTAAATAAGGGTAAAAACTGATTTAATTGATTAATGCTGGAAAGCATGGTTATATGTAAAGTAGGGGTGTCAACGAGTACCCGGTTAACCGGGTACTCGATCGAACGTCCGAGTATCGAATACTAAAACTGGTACTCGGTTACTCGGATGTATATTTTTGAATATTTCTAATCATATTTATTAATGCATCAAACAATCTGTTTAAAAATGTAAAATGTTCATTGCACTTGTACATACAGTAATTAGGGTTTACTATGATTCTTAATGTCCGTTATCTCCTGTGGCAGTGTTTATACAGTAATTATCGTGACCAAGTACCTGGTGGCTTTTCTCACCTTCGGCTGCCTTCTTCCCTTATTTTTTTGCTTAGCTTTAATTATTTGTTTTCACTGAACATCGTTTAAGATCCATTATATTTAAATAAATTAGATAATTTTGTCAATTCTCCGAGAAGCTGTAAATTCTCGGGAAAAGAGCGGATGATATTACACGTGCGATTGTTGATATGGTTGAGTTTGATTACATGCCAATACAACTGGTTGAAGGAAGGGCTTTAAAAAAAAAAATGATGTCCATCGTTGCATCAAACTACAAAATACCGTCCCGTAATACTATATAAATCTCGGATCGAACAAGTGTACTAAAATCGTAAATCCGCTCTTTTAGGAGAACTTGATCAAGTTCAAGTTGATTCTGTACGTAGCTCTGACGACTGATACCTGTTCGTCAAACGCGACAAAGACAGGGTTCGACACTAACTTTTTTATGCATTAGTCCAGCCAGACTAGTGACCTATAACTTTTATTAGTCCGCAGGTAATTTTATTAGTCTGCCAAAAATAGAGAAATAAATGTTTAAATATAAATATAAGTTGTATATTGTTTTTATTACAGTGATTCTATGTCAAAGATTCCTGGAAATCAAGGGATTTGCGAGTCCGTTCATACTCCCGATCTTTTTTCTCAATACTAACGTCTAACTTTCGCTTCTTAACATTGTCAGTATCCAGTTTAAAAAAGTCTGACATCTTCTGTTTCTCCATTGCGGCATGTGTCAAACTAATAAATCATGATCACTGAAACACTCACCATAATTTTAATCATTCAACTATGCAAATAAGCGTCTTTTTGATCAGGACTTTTGACCTCCCCCCATGCATAAAGAGCTAAAAATACATTTGGGGTTTTCCAGCAAAATGTCGCAAATCAAACATGGATAATTTTTCATACAAGCAGTTATTTTAATTAGTCCGATCGGACTGACTAGGTGCAGATTTTATCAGTCCGACTTAAAGTTTGTTAGTCTGAGACTAACGGACTAACGTTAGTGTCGAACCCTGCAAAGAGTTACATTACAATTACGGAGCAGATTATTTTTTTAAACAAAAACAATGTGAACAACTTATGATTTTATTTCTTGTGTTTATCTGATAAATAAATTGAATTTAAAAATTGTTATATTAAATTTCGTCAATTTTCACTAAACTTACATACAAGTTATACAAGATATGTTGAAGATTAAAAATTGTTCAAGGCATGACCCTGGGGCGTGGTCTCAAGGTCACTTCAAAGTTGACCAAAATTTACACTTATTAAAAACGTTGATATTTTGCTTACTATAAAGACTAGGATCATCAAATCTTGTAAGTTGATGCATCTCAGGACTTGACATCATGTTAATACAAAAGTAGGTCACGATGACCTACTTTTTATATTTTACGGGCTTTTTTTTCAAATTGATTTAGAGGCATATTTTGGACTCTTTAAGGCCTATGATCGTAAAACTTTGTCAGTTGGTGCATCTTGGGTCCACAAACAACATCAACTTAAAAGTAGGTCATCTTGACCTACTTTTTGAATTTTATGGCTAATCTTTTCTAAAACATTTAATATCATTATTTCAGACACCGAGAGGTTTAGAATCACCAAATCTTGTAAGTTGATGCATCTAGAGGCCTTAAAACATATTTATCAAAAAGTAGGTCACTGTGACCTACTTTTTGAACTTTGCAGGCATTTGTTTTTAAATTCTTTAAAAGGCATATTTTGAATACTATTGTACCTATGACCATCAAATTTTGTCAGTTGATGCATCTTTGGTCTTCAGAAAATGTCGACCAAAAAGTAGGTCACTGTGACATTTTATGGCTAGATTTAAGATTCGAGTACTAATTGGCTTAGAATCATTAAAATTTGTCAGTTGATGCATCTTGGGTTTTTGGAGATTAATGACCAAAAAGTAGGTCACAGTGACCTACTTTTGACATTTTATGGCTATATTTTAGTATTTCAGGTACTTATTGGCTTAGAATCATCAAACTTTGTCATTTGTTGCATCTTGGGTTTTCGGAGCATGTCGACCGAAAAGTAGGTCACTGTGACCTATTTTTGACACTTTATGGCTAGTTTTATGTATCTCAGGTACTAATTGGTTTAGAATCATCAAATTTTGTCATTTGATGCATCTTAGATTTTCGGAGCATGTTGACCAAAAAGTAGGTCACGGTGACCCACTTTTGAATATCTCAGGTACTGATTGGCTTAGAATCATCAAACTTTGTCAGTAGATGCATCTTGGGTTTTCGGAGAATGTCAACCAAAAAGTAGGTCACTGTGACCTACTTTTGTCATTTTATGGCTAAATTTAGGTATTTCAGGTACTTATTGGTTGTTATTTGATGCATCTTGGGTTCTTGGAGAATGATGATCAAAATATAGGTCACAGTGACCTACTTGTGACATTTATGGCTATATTTAAGTATTCTAGGGTACTTATTGGCTTAGAATTGTCAAACTTTGTCAGTTTATACACCTTGGGTTTTCGGAGAATGTTGACCAATAAGTACCGTATATACTCACCTATAAGTCGGTATTTTGGGAGTTAAATATTGGTCTAAAACTTTATGTCCGACTTATAGGCGAGTCATAAAGAAATTGGTATTTTTCTGGGGGTTAAAAGGTAGTATCTTATTTGCATTTCCGACGATTAGCAAAAAAATTGTCTGGATATTTAAGATAATTTATGTATTCTTAGATTATATATATAAAGTACATGTATATACATATTTGAATATTAAGTGACACTGTCTTTATGTTTGATAATTTAAGATTAAATATCAGTGTCATTTCGGAAAATATTAATTGAAACCAGGTTAAAATGTTAATGGATTTACTTGAAATTGTCACCAGATTTTGGCAAAAAAGTTGTACGGATTTATAAGCGGGTCAATAGCAAATCCCACCAAAATAACGTCAAAAAATACAACCGACTTATAGGCAGACCGACTTATAGGTGAGTATATACGGTAGGTCACTGTGACCCACTTTTAAATATCTCAAGTACTTATTGGCTTAGAATCATCAATCTTTGTCAATTAATGCATCTCGTGTCCTCAGAAAATTTCAATCAAAAAGTAGGTCACCATGACCTACTTATAGTATTTTATAGTTACATTTAAATATCTTCAGCCCTAACTGGCTAAGAATCATCAAACTTTGTCAGTTGATGCATCTTGGGTCTTAGGATAGATTGTATAATTTATCAGAAGAGCGATTCAAGGCCCTTGGGCCTCTTGTTAATTAAGCAGTTGGCTATCAAAGATCTCCAAATTACAGTTTGAAAAAAAGTTGAATATTTGAACAATAATATAATTATTAAATACCCAAGATATTGTTTACTTTAGATTTTAAACATATTAGATAAGATAAAAAGGAGGCACCCAATCGCTATCCACCTTGAATAAACTTCTCTCCCGAGACAGAAGATTTGTGTTTTAATGGTTGCCATGCTTATTTTTGGAAAGGATATTCTTATCCACCCATTCTGTTGCTGAGATTTGACCATTTCTGACAAATGAACTGTTCTTGCTATAAAAATTAATTGACATGGACAAAAATATAAAACTCAGTAAAATCTTTCAGCTTTTGTGACAGAACGCTATGGAGGGGGTCACATGACCGCCAATATCACCTGATTCGCGCATGCGCAGAGTTGGCCGATGTTCATTAAAGTTGGAGAGGACTAATGTCAAATATAGTCAACACTGAAACCAAATATTGTTTCCTTTATGGAAGTTATTCAATTAGTTCACGAACTTTTTGATCACCCCTTGTTCATGTAGAAGTTTGCTAAAAAATTGTAAATATATAATATCATTGCATTAATATTTTGAAATACGAGTCAACAGACCTTTACAGAAAAAATCGTTATTTTACAAGAGATCGCCTTGGCACGGAAATATATATATGGCTGTTACAAGCGTGGGACAATGTAATAAATCCATTCCATAAGTAGTAGTTTTCTCTTCTAAAGTCCTTATTATTTTATTAGTTAAAAAAAAATAAGCATATTTATTTTATAAGTAGATTAATTTTATCTTTTATAATTAATGCGTTCGGTAACAATCACGTTTTACAGCAAAAAAAATCGTGTTATTAAATGATTGATTTAATGTAGGTCCCGGGTTTGCTTTTGTCATCAATTGGGTTCACAATTTTGATCCAAGCGATTGTTTTGTGCACATTTGATTATGACGTCAATTACATCACAAAGACAACTTTGCGTTATTACCCATTTAATTTTCTTTATGAAGTCATGTACGAGTCAAGTAGGTTATACATGTACAAAGTGCTTGCTTATTGTACGTAAACTTCGTACATGTATGAACCAAGATGTGTTAAAATTAAATTACAGTTTGAAATTCTGTTTTGATAATGTGTAATGTCTTTAGAAAATTAAATAAAATACCAAATGAAAGAACTGATTAATATCGTAAGTGAAAGCTTTACTAAAATGCTCAATTAAAGTCAATCAAAATGAGACAGTGTAAAAGTTGTTGTATACAAAAAAAATAATCATAAATAAAATTGCTAAGCCCAAAACTTGTAGGATTGTGTGTGCCCAATGACTTTATTTTTTTAACTAAGGCCAAAGTTTTTATTTTTTTTGGTTTACGATTTTTAGACACAAAAATATGCATTGGGCGGTTGAAAAATAAAAATAAAAATAATTTTGAACCTTGACATATTTTTCTCGAGTAACATTGAAATGTATTCAAATAAAAATTATAATAAACACATAAGATTTTTCAACTTTATTATTTCTGTTTTATTCTGTTACTGTTGATGGTTTTCATTCTTTTGACTTACAAGTCCGAGTTTCCATAATAGACACATTGCAGTGGGACAAATATGGGTAAAATTAAGTGAATCGGCTATTCTCTATTCAGCCTTTCCACTTATGAAAAAGTTTTTGGAAACTCCGAAAGTGATGGATTGCTTTCACAACAAACTTTTATCTTAAGACACGTGTGTCCAGGGACCAACCTAGACCCAAAGTTTAGGGAGACATTTCTCCCTCAAAGAAATTTAGTTAGAAGTTTTGAAAAGGGAGACTTCTTGGCGCGCGTACGTGGCACACATTAAACGTTATAAAACTATATTTCAATGTTTATGTCTTGCATACATTTCGATAATTTTTCTGTATAAACATTGTATTTAAAAATGATTAAACAAGAGAAAAAGAATCTTAAAAGATATTTCCCCCAATTACAAGGTATATAAATACTGTCGACGTACTTTTTTCCACGGGGTCATAATTCCGTGGAATCTCAATTTCTGTTGAATCCGCGGGTAGAAAATTACGCGGATTTTCTAGATTGTCACTATATGTCTGACATATAAATATTAATTACGCTTGGACAAATTTCCGCGGAAAATTTGTGACCGCATACATAGCGTAAATTAATACCAAGCGGAAAAAAGTACTTCTACAGTATCTAGAAAAATGATAAAACAACATCGACATTGAATAAAATTTACTATTACTACTATTAAAATGTAAACGCTTCTTCTTGTCAGATTAATTGTATATCAAACATTTAATAGTAGCACAGTCTTAAACTTCTAAGATTTCTCTTCTCATTAGATTTCTAGGCTTTTGGCATAGTCATAATTTTGTTAATTTCTCTTCAAACTTTGTTTTCAATATAAAATTCTTTTTCTAATAAAAGTTTTGACACACATCTGCATGCCAATTGAACTTATATGTTTATTGGATCCGATGTGTGACTTTTTAGGAAGTTAATAACTTCACAATTTAACAGTAAAACTATGTCTGTATTCACAGCATGAATTAATTATTTGACAATAAAAAGATCTAAAATCTTCTCCAACATCTTTGGCATGACATCGATAGCTGTCCAGCTGTTTTGCGTCTTGTTGTGTATAACTTGTAATGATGGACTTTTTCATACCCGGAAGTGTAAAATCTAGAGGAGTTCCGACGCAGTATTCGATGCATTGGTCATTAGTATAGAAACAGTCTGTAAGTGAGTCGCCCCCTACATTGATCCTTGGACTGTCCTTCCATGTGGTTTGGCAATCTGTATTTGTGGAGGTCATTTGAATGTTTAAGATGTGTTGTAAATTATAAAAACAGTCATTTGGTCGAGAAAATTTCGGATTAAGAGTCCAGTCTCGAGAGTCAGACACATTATTTTTATTTTTGTTAATAGGGAAAAATAGGGTCGGCGGAATCGTAAACCAAGAGAAAAAAAAACTTTGGCCTAAAAGGAAATGTGCCTATACATGTACACTGGACAAAATTTCTAATGCACCACCTAAGAGAATTAATATTTTACATGGGTTGTAACTGGAAGTTAAAAGTGCAAACTAAATCCGGAAATCTGGAAATTTTTAGGTTTTTTGGTAAAAATCAGGAGAAAAGCATGACACGTCATGTTGTTAGGTAAAAATCGGGAGAAAAGCACACCTATGACCTGCTTTGTCATTAAATAAATCTGGTTAAGGGCAAAAAAAAATCGGGTGTGACCCAACGAAATCGGGTGAGTTGACAACAAAATGTCTCCTAATGTCACTTAGGGCTGGGACGATATATCGATATATCGTGATATATGTGAGGATGATACACATATCGATACATTTGAAAAAATATCGAAATATCACACAAAAAAAATCTGACTTCTGTTTTTCTTTGTTTATTTAACATTTGGGGTTTAATATAGGAAATAAATGTTAAATATAAATATATATATATGAAATAAATAATAATTAACACCACTTGAGTAAATTATTTTTGTTTTACAACATATAAACAACTATTTTGAATAAATTAGTCTCATTTGCAAAGAAATAATTTGTTTATTTCAGTGCAAAAAAAGATTTTATAAGCAATTAAACATACCGTTATACATATCGTATCGTGGCTCAAGTATCGTGATACGTATCGATATAGAAAAAGTTGTATCGTCCCAGCCCTAATGTCACTGAAAGTGGGGATGTTGATTTTGGTCTGTTTGTTTGTCTGTCTTCTTTCAGCATTTTTGCCTCCTGTGATGTATAAAATTATGGGTAGAGTGTGTGGCACATAAAAAGTAGGTCTCTGTGACTCCTGAACAAGATGTTTTGACCAAATATGTTAAATTCCTCTCTGGTTGATTAGACATAGAATCTTTGAACATGTTCAGTTAATGCAATTAGATAGAATGTTTAATACATCTGAAATAAATTGAATATGCTTCAAGCTGCAGTCAATACAATATTAAATGATTTGATTAAAACTGTAGAGAAAAAGCCCAGAAGAGATGGCGTCTTTCTTGTCCAAGATAACATTTTGGTGGTTTACAAGGTAAGATTTTATTAGGTCACATGAGCTGAAAACTCAAATGAGCGTTTTTAATCAATTTTAGTCAAGCATGCTTGATTAATATGTCAATATTTTAAATATATCTGCTTGTGCTATTATTGTCATAGACGTGTTATTGATAGTTGATTAGATATAAGCAGCTAATTATGGTCCAAGCCATTTGTGATAATTGCCCTTTGGATTGACAGGTCATGGTTAGTCCATGTCATTACAGTTAGTGACAAAGTGAAGCACAGAATGTTGTAAATAATGTGCAAGGAGTATTCATGGTAATATATTACCTACTTTAGGGGCAGATATAAGATTTAAATTTTAAATGCGTAGCATTTTCAGGTGACCTATTGCTACAGTACTGACCGGACACAACTTATCACCAGAATGAACCAGAAGCGGACCCTGGGTTCGCTTCCCGGGTTTGCTCGGGGTCAGCTTCGGGTTCCCTTTCAGAAATTTTGGGACCACTCTGGGTGTGCCTTGGGGTCAGCTCTGTGTCCGCTAGAGCATCTGTAAAATTGACAAAGATTTATGATTGATTTTCCTTGATTTCTCCACTATCGGAATTTCAATCCCGAGAAATTCCAAGTTATTTAACAGCAGGCAATAGACATTTACGGGGAAGAAGGACCTTTACCTGAAAAAATACCTGTCGTTCAATTTTTTCATATTTTGTATATCTCTGATTTAGTATGTGTCACATACCTTAAAGCAGATATATCAATAGGTTTCTAGACTTATTTTTAAGATATTAAGTGACAAATACTATGCCCAATAGTGTCTAAGTGAATTTTAATTCTCCATGTTTCTAGGCCCATTACTCTGTCCATAACGGAATTTTTTCAGCATAGATAAAAGATATGTCAGCGAACATGTGATTTTTGAAATATTTTAGAGTTTAAGTAGGGTTAAAAATTTGAAAAAGCAAGATTCTTTTGTCACACCGCATCTGGAGACGGAAAATTGCGTACTTTTTAAGACAACTTAAAACAACAAAAATATTAATTTGCAAAAAATCCTATCATTTAATATTTGAAAATTTATGTTGAAATGCAAGTTCGGCATGTTGTTGATTAACTATAAGAATATCAATTGGTGAAGCTGAGCTCAATTTTGCACAGGGCATAGTTAAACAAGACATGAGCATGAATAAAACGTGTCATGTTTACATATCTCGAGTGCGGGAAAACCCAATTATGACATCACACATTTGCGAAATAAGTGAAATAAGACATACCTACAATATATTTCCATCAACAACCATGTAAAAATATTTTTTGTGTTCTCCAATTCACAAAATACCCCACCATGCACTGAATATGACCCTGTTGATGATATTATACTACCTTGTTAGCTCACCTGAGCCGAAGGCTCAAGTGAGCTTTTCTGATCACATTTTGTCCGGCGTCCGTCTGTCCGTCTAGCTGTCTGTCCGTCCGTCTGTCTGTCTGTCCATCTGTAAACTTTTTACATTTTCGACTTCTTCTCAGTACCACTGGGCCAATTTTGACCAAACTTGGTACCAAGCATTCTTGGGTGAAGGGGAATTTAAATTGTTAAAATGAAGGGCCAAGTCTTCTCAGGGGAGATAATCAAGAAAACATGAAAATAGGGTGGGGTCATTAAAAAAATCTTCTCAAGAACCACTGGGCCAGAAAAGCTGAAACTTATTTGGAAGCATCCTGGGGTAGTGTAGATTCTAAATTGTTCAAATCATGACCCCCTGGGGTAGGGCGGGGCCACAATGGGGAATCAAAGTTTTACATAGAAATATATAGGAAAAATCTTTGAAAATCTTCTCAGAAAAGCTGAAACTTATGTGGAAGCATCCAGGGGTAGTGTAGATTTCAAATTGTCTAAATTATGATCAGTGGGGTAGGTTGGGGTCACAATATGTATTACAGGGGGGAAATCTGGTAAAGAACAGAATGATCAAAGCTTCTCAGGTGAGCGATGTGGCCCATGGGCCTCTTGTTTCCCTGGGGTAGGATTGGGCCACAACACAAAATCGAAGTTTTACATACAGTGGGTATATAGGACATTTTTTTTAATTCTTCTTTTGGAAACAGCAAAACCATGATTGGTCATAATTAAATTGAATTTTCCTTGGGTAGTTTAGAATCAAGTTTGCTTAAATCATGAAATGGGGGGTTGGGGGGGGGGGTGGCGGGTTGGGCTGGGCCACAATAAATGATCAAAGTTTTTTTAAGGAATCTAAGAATGGAAAAATGCTCTTCCTTAGAATGGAAAGGCCATAGTTTTGTTATTAGCTCACCTGAGCCAAAGTGAGCTTTTCTGATCAAAATTTGTCCGTTGTCTGTCCTTGTTGTCGTTGTCGTTGTTGTTGTCATTGTCGTCGTAAACTTTTCACATTTTCATCTTCTTCTCAAGAACCACTGGGTCAATTTCAACCAAACTTGCTACAAAGTATGCTTTGGTAAAGGGAATTCAAGTTTGTTCGAAAGAAGGGCCACGTCTCTTCCAAGGGGAGATAATTATGAATTAGTGAAAAATTAATGGCATTTTTAAAAAAATCTTTTTCTCAAGAACCACTGAGCCAGGAAAGAAGAAACTCATATGGAATCAACCTCAGGTAGTGTAGATTCAACTTTGATCAAATCATGACCTCCGGGGTTAGGGCAGGGCCACAATGGCCTATCAAAGTTTTACATAGGAATATATAGGAAAAATCTTAAAAAATCTTCTTCTCAAGAACCACTGGGCCAGGAAAGATGAAAGTCATGTGGAATCATCCTCAGGTAGTGTAGATTCAAGTTTTCATATCATGACCCCTGGGGTAAGGGTGGGAGCCACAATGGCCGATCAAAGTTTTACATAGGAGTATATAGGAAAAATCTCAAAAATTCTTTTTCTTAAGAACCACTGGGCCAGGAAAGATGAAACTCATGTGGAATCATCCTCAGGTAGTGTAGATTCAAGTTTGCTCAAATCATGACCCCTGGGGTTTGGGCGGGGCCACATTGGCCGATCAAAGTTTTACATAGGAGTATATTGGAAAAATCTCCTTCTCAAGAACCATTGGGCCAGGAGAGATGAAACTCATGTGGAATCATCCTCAGGTAGTGTAGATTCAAGTTTGTTCAAATCATGACCCCCGGGGTAAGGGTGGGGCCACAATGGCCGATAAAAGTTTTACATAGGAATATGTAGGAAAAATATTTGAAAATCTTCTTCTCGAGAACCACTGGGTCAGGAAAGAACAAATGCATGTGGAATCATCCTCAGGTAGTGTAGATTCAACTTTGTTTAAATCATGACCCCTGGGGTAAGGGTGGGGCCACAATGGCCGATCAAAGTTTTACGTAGGTATATGTAGGAAAAATATTTGAAAATCTTCTTCTTGAGAACCACTGGGTTAGGAAAGATGAAACTCTTGTGGAATCATCCTCAGGTAGTGTTGATTCAAGTTTGTTCAAATCATGACCCCTGGGGTTAGGGCGGGGCCACAATGGCCGTTTAAAGTTTTACATAGTAATATATAGGTAAATCTTTTTAAATCTTCTTCTCAAGTACTTCACAGCCATGATTAGTGATATCTATATGGAATTATCCTCCTTAGTTTAGATTTTAGTCTGTTCAAATCATAACACCTCCCCCAGAGATAGGGTGGGGCCACAAGGGTCGATCAGAGTTTTACACACTCATTTACATAAAGGAAAGATCCTAAGAACAGAAAAGCTATGTTTAGTCATATTGACATGTATTGAAGATTTAAATTTGTTCAAATCATGGTCTTTTGGGGTAGGAAGGGTAGGACCCCCCCACCCCCCCAGTAAACTTTTCAGTTCTGACCTAATCTGTGCTTTTTTCCTAGCCGATGTGCTCAGGTGAGCGATGTGGCCCCTGGGCCTCTTGTATTGGTATGGAAGCATCATTAGGTTGTGTAGATTCACATTTGTTCAAATCATGATTCCAGGAATAGGGAAGGGCCACAATGGGGATGAAATTTTTCAAGGGAATATGTATGAAAAAATCTGTTCAAGAGCAGTAAAGCCATTGTCATTGATATGGATATTGGAAGTATACTCAAATAGTTTAAAATTCAAGCTCTACTTAACTGATCTGTGCCTTTTTCTAGCCAATATTCTCAAGTGTGTAATGTGGTCCCTGGGCCTCTTGTCACAACTGTATTCCTTGTAAAAAAGTCATTCCTCTAGATACCAACAATTTTGACCTGTTGACCTTGGAGTTTTACTTGCATTTGAGAAATTTGAACCTTCACCATAAGCTGCCAAAGGGGGACATCAGTGTTTCACAAACACATCTTTTTTTTCAGAATGGTGATTAAAGGCTATAAACATGACCTGGTTTTAGAAGACTTATGGTATCTTAATTATGAAGATACATGTCGAGCTGTTGTACCACATTTTGAAAAATACTGGTATAAAGAAGTTGGAAGAAGTATGAGGTAAATGAAGTTTAATTTCTTGTTAGATATCTTTGCCCATACAAAAATTAAGTACAAATTAAGTACAAAAAAGTACAAAAGAAGTAAAATAAAGTATAATTTTTTCAACTCAATTTGGAACAAGGGATTTGGTCGTTCCAAATTGAGTAAAAAAAGTATACTTTTTGTGCTTGTTGAGAACTTGTGTTCTCAGTCACAGAAAAAGGATAAGAAAAGTATACTTTTGGTACATTTCTATAATTGACCAAAGTATACATAAAAAGTACAATTGGAAGTACAAAAAAGTACTTTCTTAAAACTATTTAACATACAAAAGTACAAAAAAGTATACTTTTAGACAAGCATATAGATATCTGTGAAGTACAAAAAAGTTTACCTCTAGAAAAAGTACCAAAAAAGTATACTTCTAGAAAATTAAAAGTACAAAAAAGTATACTTCTAGAAAAAGTACAAAAAAAAGTATCATGCAGAGGCATGCACATGTGTAATGCGTGAAATGTCAAATATCTTGACTGTCTTATTAAATGAAACTTGCAGGGAATAAGGCAACATAAAGGAGTTGGGAAGCACTGGGGAATGGTCCCTGTTACAATCAGAACCACAGATGCAAGAAAAAATAAAATTATCTTTACTTTTGGCACAGATCTGTACATGTAGTTTTTTCAGTTGTTTTTATGTGTTTTCTAATCCGATATGATGTCTGATTTCTTTGGAACCAATATTGGCTGGATTAGACAAGTTTTATTATATCTCTTTCATCAGCTACTGTAAAATCACATATTTTCGAGGGGTCAAATTTTCGTGGTTTAAGGAAAAACTCTTGGTTCATGGAGATTTTATTTTGTGGATGGAGAATTGTTAAGTAGTTATGTATGTAATATTTTACATTTTGTGGTGGACATAAATTCATGGGTCTCTTCATACCTTCAGAACATTGAAGAAAATTAAGCCCCCACGAAAATTTGTGATTTCACAGTATCTAATATATTGAATGTATTTTTGCACATGAAAGTAAATTGATTTACATTTGATTTCATTGAATGTCAGGAAAGCAAAAAGGAAAGCTTGTCTTGAAGATCAGTCTGCAATTGAAATGGATACCATTCACAGAGGTGGAGATCATATGGATATCACGAAAGAGGGCCATAGCAAATTTCCAGCAAAGTTGTTTAGAGCAATGGTGTCAGCATATCTACCAGCTGCTTTGGTGACTGCCTTGTTGAAACTTATTTATGATGTTATGCAGTTCATCAGTCCATTGCTATTAAAGTATGAAACAGATTTTAGCCAAACTTTAATACAAGGGTTGTCCCAGAAAACCGTGAACATTTTCATTATCTTTTGTCTCACTTGGACTATAAAGTAATACCATGATCAACATTTTTTAAATAATGCCTTAAAATTTCAATAAAATATCTTTATAATTAATAACATTTTCCTCTCAGATAAATGAATCTTAACAAATCAGCTATCGGCGCAACACTGACAATGTCAAAACGTAGCTAGTAGTGTTTGTGAATTTGTTCTGAAAACCGTGCTTCTAATAACATCAATTTAAGCATAAATTAGGCACAATATACAGTCAGTATAATTTTCTTTTTAATTACCTTTGGCAAGTTTTACATCTCAAATGTATTCTTCAAAAAAAAGAAACGCATAGTAGAATTTTAGTGACACTTTGAACATAAAGATTATTTAGTAAATGATGCATTGATAAAACAGAAATGTGGTAAGCAACAGGAATACTCTCTAAATGTCATAATTACTCAACAATTTTAAAATTATACTTAGCTTAAGGCCATTAATATCAATATCTGGTATGCCCCCTGCAGACACAAATGATAGCCACAAATGGCATCTAATGGAAGCAAATGTGTGTAATTAAAAATTCTATAGGAATACTCTCCCAC
This sequence comes from Saccostrea cuccullata, assembly GCF_032062105.1. NCBI lineage: Eukaryota > Metazoa > Mollusca > Bivalvia > Ostreida > Ostreidae > Saccostrea > Saccostrea cuccullata. Next base: position 288,218 of record NW_026929059.1, on the reverse strand, counting down.
TCTAAATGTAGGACTTTGGTCAGCTGTTGCATAGTCTGGGGATGCGATTGTCTTTGGCAAATCATGTCAATCCATTTTGTTCAATACTGCTTAATTTGGATTAAATCTAGCATATTAGATGACTGTGGCAGAAACAGGTTGCTGTTGCTTTGCAAGAATTGGAGTGTTAAATGAGCCGTATGTGGCTGTGTACTGTGTATGGCTCTAGGATGCTGCAAAATTGAATGGGCATGTGTAGGTAGAACATGGTAAGAGTACCTTTTTCCATCAAAGTCCATTGAATTCAAACCAAATCAAACTTACTTTCTTATAATACCGTTTTGCATATCATTACACTACCCAACTTTTTTAACGTTCTGGAGGCAGTTATCTGTCTAACACTCATTACAAAGCAATAGCACTCTTAAACTTATAAGAGGCTTTCAGATAAACATTCTGGACTAGTAGCTAAACTAAAATGTTCAGCAGTGATGCTGTGGTCATACTCTATTGATCTGAGATCTTTGAAGTATTTTGGGTGTAGTGGGGTCAGAACAATGGCACAAATAATCCTCTTGCAGTAATTTGTAGTCAATTGAAAACGGTCGTGTTAGATGATCTGTGCAGTTCAGGGATAGCTAATGCTTTAGATGACGTCATTGCATGCATGCAATTTACGTAATCCTCTGAAGTGATGCTGTGCTGCTGATGTCACATGTAGTCTACGATATTTTTTGCGAACATTAGGTGATCGATGTTAATGGTTTATGTTTAGGGCTGCCACGAATCAGAAAATTTTCGAATCAATTCGGTTCAAACAAAAACCTCGATTTTCGAATAATTTCGGTTCGATTATAACAAATAGATTTTTTTTTTATTTTTTGTATAAAATCTGTAATCTTTGATCATCATATTCATAAGACATTCTTTAATAAATAATGATTCATACTTTTATAAGGTTTATTAATATTAAGCTAAAATGGTATGTAAAGCCAAGAAAACAAAGAAAATACCTAATGTTCTAATTACAAAGTATGGCCCAAGAATCAAATGTTGGAAATCCAAATGAATAAAAATACTGGTCATTGATTTTAAAAGATGAAACATGCGAACAAATTTTTCAAACAAAACCAATGATTTCATATTAATTATTAATATTATGCTAAACTTAAAGGTATTGGTGATATTTGCTCACAAAGGCTGTTTGGCCACAATAGAAACAGTAAGATCCCTGCTGTGATTAAATTTTTTATTCACCAATACGATGTCAAACCACCTAACTACATAACTGTCATAACAAGAGTGTCAATAATTATTTCACATTAAAAACGATCTCAATATTAAAAAGAAATAAGGAAATTCGCAGCATTGTGTCGGTTCCTCTAAATTAAGAATTACGTGGCTGATTAGTGTTGCCTATTAGTAAATCTATTTATCCTCTGTGCCATCTTTCGGTCGAAAATGGAACTTGGAAGTATTCCCTAGTCGACTTCTTCGCGGCCATTTTCATGTTTTTCTTTACTTTAACATGATTTGCCATCATTTCTTCTGATTAACCAATCGGAATGCGCGTAACAGCAGCAAATGTTAGTATGAAAAAATCAAACCTGAATCGAATTGAAATCCCGGAAAAACGTACCGAATCGAACCGAAAGATTGTGAATCGCGGTTAACCGATATTTCGGTTAATCGTGGCAGCCCTATTTATGTTTTATAGGTTAGATATGGCGCTGTGCGTAACATTAAAACCTCTTGCAATTGTAGATTGCGGTACCCCTGCTTCCAGTCACCCATTTTCCTTTTTGTGCTATGCAACATTCAGATGCAGCATTTTTAGGAGGCGTCATTTTTCAGACAAAACCAGATTCAAAATATCAAGAACCCCCACTTTTGATAGCCCCTTTGTACCTGAAGGAATTGCATCAGAATTCAACAAATGAAAATTGAGATAAAAATTTTGGGGGAAATTTTGCAAAATCAGGTCTTTTTGTCTGTGAGACTTGTAGAACAGATGTAAAGTTAACAATCATTAAAAAAATCATACATTTCACTCGAATACATCATATCCATATACCGTAAAAATAAAAGGTATGACAAAACTATCATACATTTTTCAGGGCATTGATCCTACTATATATGCATTTCTTTTTTTGGAGAGGTTTGCATGCAGAGTTAATTCTATGATAGACAATGTCACAATCCTGATCATAAACCTAACTAATCAAATTGTTACAGCTGTCTTCAAGTAGGTCTATGATGTCCTGCTCATGTCTTTTCAGTTCGTTTACATTTTAGTGGTCTGTTCTCTTCTACCAGATAACCAGTCAAGTCAACCTCAAACCCCTTCAACTAGAGATAAACCTGTTTCTCATACTTATATATATTTTTGTGTTTTTTCATTGTTAACATCTCTTTTTCTTATGTACAGGAGTCATGTCCCGATCAGCATAATGTTGCTTGATAATTTGGTGCTCCACATTACCTCCCAATGTCACCATTTTTGAAGTCTAATTTAAAGTGCTTTGGCACATATCGTCATATATTTGTCATTAATGATGTCAAATAGATTATTTTTTGGACATGAGTACACCAAATTATAGAGTATTTCGTAACTTAAGTTTGTGACATTATATTTCCGTATAGCCTAATAACAAAGAAAACTTCATTGACAATGCAATTAGTAAAATTAAAAAAATTGTCATGTGCTGACCACCAATATCTAACATTTTTTAATATGCTTTTGTTATGCAAATGACATCACAGACCTATTTTATTTTTTAAAAATAACAAAAATAATTTCGAACAGCATGCCATAGATTATTTATAGTTTTTGTTGAATAGTATTTGAAATACTCAAAAAGTTCACATTTTTATGGGACAACTCTCGTATGTTGTTGAACATGAGTGCCATGATTCTCTTTTTTTTATGTTTTCAAATTCAAAGATATATGTTATTGTTTATGACTTAAAAAATGGAATGTCTTTGACTCAAGGTCATTTTATGTCGGCATCATTTTAAAGGTACTTGGACACAGATTTGAAGTAAATATTTTCTGTATAATATCATGAATTATATATTTTAATAGCATTTCACACAAAAATTAATTAAAAATCTTATTTCATTTAAAAGTTATTAAAACTTTAAATTTTTTTGGCAGGTTTGATTGACACATCCTTGCACTTCACAAATTTTAACTTTATTCTTAATCCTTCGGTAAAGTGGCAATCTTTCTGGGTATTAATGAGAAATATTAAACTTTAATCCAGAAAAAATAATTTTTTTCAGAGTAGAAATGTTGCAAAGCAAAATTCCTCAACAAGTACCGTCATTCTGAACTAAGTCTTGTGTGCAAATCGATTACACTCATGTTATGTACACAGTTTTTGTAAACAGGGCAGGAGCTATGTTATTGTTGACTGTTTACAATTCACCAGGTGCGTTCAATGGTCCAAGTCTGCTCACCACAACTGCATGGACTGAGAATATATTGTGTGTTTGTTTTGCTTTCGAACATGTCTACTCTGATTTTTCTGGATTATAGTATTAATATTTATCATTTATACACAACAAGATTGCCACTTTCCCTAAGTTTTAAGAATAAACTTAAAATTTGTGAAAGTGCAAGGATGTGTCAATCAAATCCGCCAAAAAAATTAAAGTTTTAATAACTTTTAAATGAAATATGATTTTTAATTAATTTTTGTGTGAAATGCTATTAAAATATATGTCGTAATATTATGCAGAAAAAATTACCTGCAAATCTGTGTCCAAGTACCTTTAGGCACATTTACTGGTCAGAGTCCAGGTGTCCATCATCCATTTGTTGAGCTATCTGGCTGTCCAACTGTCTGTAAACAATATTTTTTAAAATGCCACTCCTCCGACAGTTTTAGTCTGATTTCAATATAACTTGGCACATATGTAGAATACACTTTAATACACAAATCTTGACACAAGTCTGTGTATCAGTTTTAGATTTAGATTTAGTGTATCTGCATAACATGGCATATAAGTAAACTACACTTTCATTGACAATTCTGTAGATCTGTTTTAGATTTCAATGAACAGTGTTGCTGTGGTTACTAAAAACAGAAATTTTCTGTGCAATACTTTCAGAATGCTACTCCTCCTACAGTTTTATTTCCGATTTGAATAAAACATGGCACACAAGTAGAAATACACTAAGATATGTAATTTTAATTACAATGAAAAATATTGTTGTGGTAACTAAAAAGAAATATTGCTATTATACTTTCAAAATGCAGGTTGCTAAAAAAATCTCAAGAACAACTGGGCAGATTATCATCAAACTTGCACTAAAGGATGAGGATATATTGTAGATTAAATTTTTATGGGGATGACTCTTGAACAAAGAGTGTGGTATCAAGGTCACAACAAAGTTGACCAAAAATTACATTTTATTAAAATGTTGATATTTTGCTTACTATATGGACTAGAATCAGCAATCTTTTCAGTTGATGGCATCTAAGGGCCTCATATCTGTTGACTCAAAAAGCAAATCACTGTGACCACATTTCTAGCTCTACTGGTCAGAGACCAGGTCTCATTTCCGAGTAACTATAAGCTCTATGTTGACCAAACTTGCATGGATGATACCGTAAGGATGCACACTTCCAGGCTTGCTTCGGATGCTGAATCTGACCTATATTTTCCACATGAGTGAAGAGGTTAATGTTTTTGGCACAGGTCTCATTCCCCAAGTAACTATGAGCAATATAATGACCAAACTTGCATGGATGATACATCTAAGGATGCATACTACCAGACTTGCTTCAGATGCTGAATCTGACCTACATTTACTGGTTGAGTGAACAGGTTAAATTTTTAGCTCACCTGAGCCGAAGGCTCAAGTGAGCTTTTCTGATCACATTTTGTCCGGCGTCTGTCCGTCTGTCTGTCCGTCTGTCTGTCCGTCCGTCTGTCTGTCTGTCTGTCTGTCTGTAAACTTTTCACATTTTCGATTTCTTCTCAAGAACCGCTGGGCCAATTTCAACCAAACTTGCCACAAAGTATCCTTGGGTGAAGGGGATTCAAGTTTGTTCAAATAAAGGGCCACGCCCTTATTCAAGGGGAGACAATTGGGAATTAATGAAAATTTAGTGGCATATTTAAAAAATCTTCTTCTCAAGAACCACTGTGCCAGGAAAGATGAAACTTATGGGGAAACATCCTCAGGTAGTGTAGATTCAATTTTGTTCAAATCATGACCCTCGGGGTAGGGCGGGGCCAAAATGGCCGACCAAAGTTTTACATAGAAATATATAGGAAAATTCTTTAAAAATCTTCTTCTCAAGAATGACAAAGCCATAATTCATCATATTTATGTGGGAGCATGCTCAGGTAGTGTAGATTCAAGTTTGTTCAAATCATGACCCCCGGGGGTAGGGCGGGGCCAAAATGGCTGACCAAAGTTTTACATAGAAATATATAGGAAAATTCTTTAAAAATCTTCTTCTCAAGAATGACAAAGCCATAATTCATCATATTTATATGGAAGCATGTTCAGGTAGTGTAGATTCAAGTTTGTTCAAATCATGACCCCCCGGGGTAGGGTGGGGCCAAAATGGCCGACCAAACTTTTACATAGAAATAAATAGGAAAATTCTTTAAAAAATCTTCTTCTCAAGAATGACAAAGCCATAATTCATCATATTTATATGGAAGCATGTTCAGGTAGTGTAGATTCAAGTTTGTTCAAATCATGACCCCCTGGGGTAGGGCGGGGCCAAAATGGCCGACTTTTACATAGAAATATATAGGAAAATTCTTTAAAAATCTTCTTCTCAAGAATGACAAAGCCATAATTCATCATATATATATCGAAGCATGCTCAGGTAGTGTAGTTTCAAGTTTGTTCAAATCTTATGGGGCCAAAATGGCCGACCAAACTTTTACACAGAAATAAATAGGAAAATTCTTTAAAAATCTTCTTCTCAAGAATGACAAAGCCATAATTCATCATATTTATATGGAAGCATGCTCAGGTAGTGTAGATTCAAATTTGTTCAAATCATGACCCCCGGGGGTAGGGCGGGGCCAAAATGGCCGACCAAAGTTTTACATAGAAATATATAGGAAAATTCTTTAAAAATCTTCTTCTCAAGAATGACAAAGCCATAATTCATCATATTTATATGGAAGCATGCTCAAGTAGTGTAGATTCAAATTTGTTTAATCATGACCCCCAGGGATAGGGTGGGGCCAAAATGGCCGACCAAAGTTTTTAAAGATATATATAGGAAAATTCTTTAAAAATCATTTTCTAAAACATAGCAAATCCATGATTGGTCATGGGACTACTTTTGGATTTAAACTTGACAAAAAAAACCCATTTTCTACTTTTTCCTACCCTTAGTGCTCAGGTGAGCGATGTGGCCCATGGGCCTCTTGTTTGATGCATCTTTCATTTCAATGATACTATGAGCCCTATAATGACTAAACTTGCATGGATGATACATCTTTGCATGCATACTATCAGACCTGCTTCACATGCTGAATCTGACCTACATTTTCCGGATGAGTGAATAGGTTAAAGTTTTTGGTGCGGGATTCATTTCCAAGTTACCATGAGCCCATAATAACCAAACTTGCTTGGATGATACATCTTAGGATGCATACTATCAGACCTGCTTTGGATGCTGAATCTGACCTACATTTTCCGGTTGAGTGAACAGGTTAAATTTTTTGGTGCAGGATTCATTTCCAAGTAACTATGAGCTCTTTAATGACCAAACTTGCATGGATGATACATCTTAGGATGCTCACTACCAGACTTGCTTCGAATGCTGAATCTGACCTACATTTTCTGGATGAGTGAAGAGCCCTATGTTGTGCAAACCTGCATGGATGATACATCTTAGGATGTACAATATTGGACTTACTTCAGTTGCCGAATTCAACATACATTTTCCAGATAATGGACTAGGTAAATGTTATGGGTGCAGGTCTATTACCAAGAAACTATAAGGCTTATATAAACCAAACTTGCACAAATGATGCATCAGTGGATGAAAACTCTCAAATTTGCTTCAGATGCTGGATTTTAATTACATTTTCATGATGAAGATTGAAGAACTAGTGAAGTTTTTATATAGGTCTATTCCAAAGTATCAGATCAAAATTTAAAAAATTTTGCATATTTGGATGTACACTCTTTGTTGGGTAATTGTGTGACTTTGCCTTAGTTAAAGACAACATTCGTTGAGGTGAGCTCTGTAATCTCTGATGACCTATGTTTCAAAGTGCTACTCCTCCTACAGTTTTGGTCTGATTTCAATATAACTTGGCACACAAGTAGACTACACTAAGATACATTGTTTTTTTTTATCGGTTTTTGATTTTGATGAATGGTGTTGCTGTGGTTACTAAAAATAGAAATTTTTGCGAAAACATTTTAAAATGCTACTTCTCCCACAGTTTTGGTCTGATTTCAATATAACTTGGCACACATGCAGACTACACAAAGATACATAATTCTGTATATCAGTTTTTGATTTTGATGAACAGTATTGCCTTGGTTACTAAAAATAGAAATTTCTGTGAAATACTTTCAAAATGCTACTCCAAATACAGTTTGAGTCAGATTATAATATAATTTGGCATCTAAGCAGACTACACTGAGATATATACCCTTACAGAAATTTCTGATAAGTGACTTATAAGTGATTTATTCTTTTACTTATAAGTTGTTTATTCTGGACTTACACTTCACTGATACATTTAACTTATAAGTGACTAATTTGTTACTCATTAGGATTTTATATGCAAATGAGCTGCTTGACCTATAAGTGACTTATAAGCCAGTATTAGCCACTTATGCTTTATGCAAGTATAGTCACTTATAAGTGACTATAAGTGACTTATAAGTCAAGCATTAACCCTTCATACTTTATCAAGTATTAGTCACCTATAAGTTACTATAAGTGACTTATAAGTGAAGTACAACACTACCTGTAAGATCTTAATTTAGAACAGAACTTCCAACCATGCAGGGGTTGCATGATATGTTCAAAGCTATTTTTTTTACATATACACATGTATCTGCACTTTAGATGAAATAATCAAGTAAACATTTTATGGAAAAAAATCACTTTCATATGACATTTCTTTGACTATGCAAACTTAACATATTAATTCAGTTTACAAACAAAAATGCTGAACAAAAGGGCAACAAGACTTAATGACCTTGAGGCTTCTTCAAGTTTATGAAATCTGAAAGCAACTTAGTCAATTGATTCAAAATTTCAGGCAAAGGAAGTTAAAATAGAGAGATGATGTAAATAGAACCTACTTGTTGTACCTGATGTGAAGGCAAACTCAAAATAAATCTAAAATCTCCAACATCCTTTCACAGTCACAAACTTGGTTTCAAATTCTTGTTGCTGATCTCTGCAGAGACAAACTTTCTGATTGGCTACCTTGAATACCCATAATGCTCCTTGAGAGAAGTGTAGTATAGAGTAAAAATTCTAAGTCCACACTTATCCTTCACTCATACCATACTGATCTTCACTTATAAGTGAGGTATAAGTGAAATATTCACTGATATGTAGCTCATCTTTACATATAAGTGAAGTATTAACGAAATCCGTTCCTCACTTATACTAACTTTGACTTATAGTACACTTATAAGTAAATTTCAAAATTTATAAGTGACTTATAAGTTGCTAATAAGTGAATTATAAAACACTTATAAGTTTCTATTAGTTTTTTCTGTAAGGGTAATTATCAGTTTTGAGTTTTTGATTTTGATGATTTATGTTGCCATAGAAATTTAAATTGAAAATTCTGTAAAATTTTATTAAAAGCTACTCATACGGTTGTAGTCTTTTTGCAATCTTGCCTCAAAAAGAGACTTAATCAAGGATCATTATTCTATTTATTGATTTTGTAAAGTTTTAAGTATCAACTGCTACTTTTCTCTTTAATATAAGTACAAATCAGTAGAGCTACAGTCTCAACAGAGACTTCTGGTTAAATTTTGGAGTCATTGTTTTCAAATTGTTTAAAGAGCTTGAATTTGATACTTGCAGACCTATGATCATCAAAATTTGTCAGTTGTTGTATCTTGGGTCCTCAAACAATGTCAATCAAAAGTAGGTTACTATGACCTACTTTTGAAATGTTATGGCTATATTCAAATATCTCTGGTAATAATTGGCTTCTTATCATCAAACTTGTCAGTCAATGCATCTTGGGTCTTTGGAGAACATCAATCAAAAAGTAGGTCATGGTGACCTATTTTCGAAATTTTATGGCCATATGTAAAATGTTAATTTATGTAATTTTTTTCATACACAACTATGTTACTTAAGGTAGTTCTACACTCGGCACTATGGGATCAATCTTAAAAAATCTGTTTTTATAAGATAGACATACATCCCAGCAATGGATAGACGCAAGAAAAAATATATGTCAACATGTTAACTTTTCCGGTATTGCCTATCGGAGTATATATATCCAGATATATAAAATATTGAAAATTTACCTTTCCTAGATTTTGTTGTATATAAATGAATTTAAGTCTAAATATTCAACTTTAATACCCAAAATAAAGTAGAAAAATGTTAGTAAACAATATATAATCATTGTTTTGCATGAATTATTATAAATAGATGCACTTTGTTAGGCTAACGTATCAAAATTTAATATGAGAAAATATGCTTCACAGTTCAATATCGGCCATTGAAAAAAAATTATGGACTCAAACTTCATAAATTTGCATTATTTTTACTAAATAATATTTAAGAAAAAGAGTAAGCTTAAAAAAATTATATGTTGACGCATTACTTTTCGTGGTATGAGCTCTACACTAAAGGAACCCCCCTAATTTCCTTCTTCCAGAAGTAATATATTGCCACATTTTCCTGTAATACTGTTAATGTTTGAGTGTATATTTGTATTAACAAAGATGTACATATTTAAAACAATAATTATACACACATATTTGTTACAGAAAGTATGCTGCAAGTGAATCAACTTTTGTCATATACTTATATTCAAAAGATAATTTTTGCATTGTGATTCGTGGGTAAGCAGGTTTGGGGGGGGGGGGGGGGTATGCGTCTTATACAATAATTATTATTCAAAGTAAATTTAATTTTGTAATGTTTAATTAGTAAAATTCATAAATTGTCTAAGTCAAATTGTAGTCATTACTTTTCTTCCGAATTATCACTAGTAACTTTAACTTGGCCGCCAACAATAGTCGCCTCGACTTCGACAGTTTGAAACATGTTCTGATGTAGCATGTTCGAGGTCCTTGTTATTGGCACGGCATATAACACATGCATCATTCACAGAAATATCATTTTCTTACCTAATCATTTCTGTCAACCGAAAGTTGTTCCCAGCCTTCCCTTTTTAATTAATTAAACTGTAAATCAGTGTTTGTACGTTTGTTCACGCAAGCGACTCGGAGCAAAATCGTTACCGGATATTTAAAACGCTAAGTAAAAGTCAAACCAATATAGTTCAAAAATCACATCTCGGAAAAAGAAGCGTGGTTCCGGTTTTACTATTCGTAAATGACGTAGTGCGAGTGTAGACCTACTTTAACTGTTGACGTAATCAGTAGACATGTGCCTGGGATGTTTATAAACAAAACCATGTGATCAATTGAACCAATCAGAAGTGTGGAAGGGAGGCTATCTTAGTCTGTTTTTTAAACGTTTAGTATTGTACCTTTAATTTGGTCATTATCTTGCCTTTTATCTAAAGTTTCTTTCTACTTTCATTTTCTTAATATTATGTCATGTGATACCAACAGTTTTATGGACATATTTTGTAATATGTGGAATCTATTGTGATTTTTCCTTGACTGTAATAACTTGTGAAATAATGCCGCCTATCAGGAATCACAATAGGGTTAATTGACAACGGAGGACATCATATGACGATTCTCTCCCAGAAAATTGGTCCGTTTCAAAGCTGAGAGATGAATTGAGACTAAAAGGAATCACACAACCACAGAATACTAGACGAAGTGTATTAGTGAATTTGTATAAACAAACTGTAACAAATGACGAGACGAGAACACCTCAGGAATCGGGAACCCATGAATCGCGACAAGAAACAGTTTCAACCAACCAAGGACAAGATGTTAGAACAGAATAATTAGGCGTGGTAAGGAACCTTACTTTGACAGTACAGAACCTGCAAAGCAGTATGATCTCGTTAACAGAAAGAGTAAACACGATGGCACAATCGCAGTCTGTTTTTTAAACGTTTAGTATTGTACCTTTAATTTGGTCATTATCTTGCCTTTTATCTAAAGTTTCTTTCTACTTTCATTTTCTTAATATTATGTCATGTGATACCAACAGTTTTATGGACATATTTTGTAATATTTGGAATCTATTGTGATTTTTCCTTGACTGTAATAACTTGTGAAATAATGCCGCCTATCAGGAATCACAATAGGGTTAACCGACAACGGAGGACATCGTATGACGATTCTCTCCCAGAAAATTGGTCCGTTTCAAAGCTGAGAGATGAATTGAGACTAAAAGGAATCACACAACCACAGAATACTAGACGAAGTGTATTAGTGAATTTGTATAAACAAACTGTAACAAATGACGAGACGAGAACACCTCAGGAATCGGGAACCCATGAATCGCGACAAGAAACAGTTTCAACCAACCAAGGACAAGATGTTAGAACAGAATTATTAGGCGTGGTAAGGAACCTTACTTTGACAGTACAGAACCTGCAAAGCAGTATGATCTCGTTAACAGAAAGAGTAAACACGATGGCACAATCGCAAACTTCAATACCAGCGGCTGCAGGAAGCGCGGATCAATTACGCCAGTTGGGGGCTCAAACTACCAATCCATGATGATACACCCGTATCATAAGACTTGTATGAGAGGGACATTGTAGACATGGCTAACAGATATGGCGGCTCAGTTTTCTATGAATATCATAAACAGTTTAGTGCTAGGGCTGCAGCGTACCTCAAATACCACAATATACCAGTTGACTGGTCAGTCCTGAACAACACATTGTTCTGCAATACTGTAAAATTATTACATTTGGCTGTGTATTCTTTTTAGCGCCTATGGCGGAAAGAAACGTCCACTAATTCAAGTATAACGCTAAATATCTTGCACATATACTCATGTATACGAAAATGATTAAATGTGCTAAATCAAATCTATGCTAACCTGTTCAAAAATCAATTTCCGCCGAATATCGTACATGCCAAATATCATACATTTACAGTATCTTCGCCAACGAAAAAACCAATAACTTGCACCCTCTGTGGCAGCGTTAGCCATACTGCTCCATTCTGTCATCAAAACCTTGAGACAGGGGCCAAACATTATCATTACTCCCAGACATACCAACAGTACTCTAATTCTAATGCCAATGATAGTTATGGCAGACCAAGACAATTTAAAGATGGCCTTGAAATATGCAACAACTTCAATGATATGGGGTGCACTCGCTAACGATGCAACAATCTACATGTATGTAAATCTTGAAAAAAAAACTGGATATTCACAATCCAAGTGCCTTTCAAAAAACGAGGTAATACCCTGGGGGAAAATCACCAAAGCGGGGGAATCATTGAAACTCCAGTAAACATAGACGAGTTAGAAAAATTACTGCTTAAACACTCAGATAAACAAACTGTAGACTTTATTCAATGGGTTCAGATTCGGTTTTGACACGTTTTAGACTAAGGTTTGGATAGATCTCGAAAGTGTGTATCAGCATATGAAGTTGAGTAAAAATATAAATGCTCTCTTCAAAACTGAGCTAAATACTAACTTAAGTAAAGTGAGATCAAGGTTAAAGGAAAGGTCAAAGTAAAAAAAAAATACTGATGTAGTTGAACAGCTTATATCAGTATTTATCACGTACCATAAGAAGTAAATGAATGCTCAGTCTTGAATGGTTTGTTTCTAATGAGTTAAACACTAACCTGAGAAAAGTTAGGTTAAGGTCAAAGGAAAGGTAAAAAAAAATGTTGATGAAGTTACATACATGTAGCCTAGTACGTATCGGCACATGATGTTTGATTATACTATCTTGAATGGTTTCTTTAGACAAAAAGGTGAGGTCAAGTTCAAAGGAAAGGTCAAAGTCAAAATATGTTGATGCAGGAAAACAGCTCTCATCAATGTCTGCATAGGAAGTTTTATATAAAAAAAAAATTGAATAGTTTCTTTGCAATTGAGCTTTTAACTGAGCTAAATGCAAAACGGACGGGGGAAAGATGGAAGATGGACATGACAAACTATATATGCCCGGCCATTTTTATGGGGGAGCATCAAAAGTTCATTGAGAATGTTTTATGTGAAGTTTGGAGACTTGTGAAATGATGCGTGGAGACCGATCCTATGGATGAGACCTGATAAATCAAGGTCTCGTGTCGGGGTAGGTGCTGTGATGAAAAGGACCCATAGCACCTGATTCCATCTCCTGATTTGTATTATTTGAATGGTCTTTTTAGCTTGAATACTGATCATTTCCTCCATATTTTATCCCCCATTGCTCAAAAGCCGTAACCCTCTGTTCACACATAGACGCCGCTTCTACTACGATCAAATCGTGTCCAAAAGCGTGGCCGATCGTGACAAATTGCAGGAGAAATCAAACAAATAATCAAAAATAATACCTATCCCTGTAGTTGCAGACTGAGTGGTATAACCAACAATTCTGTTGTTTCCCGACACAGTCTGCAACTACCCTAAAAAGCACACCCTAAAAGTCACTGAGACACCTTTATTAAAAGTCACCAAGACACTATAGTCACTGAGACACATACAAGGAACTAGATTCTTGAGCTGAGTGGTCTAACGAACAATTCTGTTGTTTCCCGACACAGCCCAAGAACCTAGCCCAGGAGGTGTTACTCAAACGATGAGTAACGACCAAGTAACCAAATACTTCATGGGTGTCTGTATTTATACTGTTTCTAATAACTAATGATTGGTTAAAAATTTGCTGTAATATCAAGCGCTGATTGGTCAAATATAAAATGATCTAATTGGTCTATTTCAAAGGCATTTCAATCCACTATGATTATTCTGTTTCATTACAAATTTTAAGGTCTAAATATGATAAAAACGGGACTGGAAATCTGTAAAATTACGTTTTATTTGAATTTTTTTTTAAACGGACAGTCCATACTTTTTAATCATCAAAAAAGTAAACATTCAGACAACATACACATTGTCGTCAACAAAAAAAATCATTCTATGTATTCAGATTTTTGCAAGATATCGTGATACAATGAAACCCGCAATATAATGAGAATCCAGTACACACATACCTAAACAAATCAACCGATTGACATTCTCGGCTCAGAAGATTAACAATGACTGACCAGAAGGAGGTTAATATTACCGTTATTAAAATAACCCAATATCAGAGCGAACCAATAATTTAAGTACATGTACCTCAAATACACAGAAATACAATAAGTAAGAAAAGAATTTAATTGATATCTAGTAGAGATAATGATTAAGAGACAGTAATGAATTTTTCTAATTTTTCTAAAATCGTATTCTGAAAGCCCGGGATGCATATATTTTGGACCCTTTTCTATGTAAAAGTGCATACAAAAGTCATGTATATAATTAAACTTACATGTACAAGCATGTACCCGTAAAATCGTGCAATTGAAATATTCTGTGTATACGACGAAAACAATAAAGAACTACAAACTCAAAAGACTTGGTGCTTAATTCAATTTTCGATTTTTTCACGTGAATTGGAAACATCACTTCCATATGCACTTACAATTATCATGCATATGTCATGAGGTAATGAGGCATAAAACTTGAAATTAATAAATGCACAGGCGGTTACGATTGATTAAAACAAGCATGAGACAGAGTGAAATAAAATAATATGAAAGAGTCGACATGATTTCAAAGCCAATTTCCATTTATAACTATCGGAGTACATGAAATATTTTTAACACCGACGTGACCGCGGCTCTCTGCGGTAACGCATGTGTGAACAAGGACTCGGGTGCAAAACTTTTAGACACAAGGCGACAGAGGTGGATGTTAACTGTTTGCTAATACAAAGGCGTGAATTATTGTATGTTTTGAAGTATTTTTTGTGTATAAAGTTTATTTACTTTTAAATGAAAATATTAAATGGAGAAAAAAGAGACTGATGGTAAAAATAATACATAAATTGTATTTTAAGTTTCTCAAGACTTCCACCACTAAATGCATATTATTTGCCGAAGCCCCTTTTCAATTACAAATGAAATGACTTACATTAACACAGGATAGAGAAATATTTTTTTTTAGTTTTGAATTGTATAGGTACGTGAATAGGTCGAGAAAGCGATTTAAATAGAAAATGATTTTATGCACCAATGTTTGGAATTGACTTTAAGATGTAATAAAAGATGGGCAAAGTCATCTATAGATTCAATATGATTAAAATTCAATAATTAATAGTTCTTTGTACACAATGGATCTTAAACGCGATCACTGATACATGCACTTGCTTTGTTTATGTCCACAGGTAGCTTTTTTGTACACTGGTGACCTCGATCGGCAGTGTGGGATCACGCGTTAGGTTACATAACTGTGTGAACATGGAGATCGTATAACGCATACAGTTAACAATCGTGAATTATTCGATGCTTAAAGTTTAAAAGTATTTAATATATAGTTTATTGTAATAATAAACGTAGAAAGATAGATTTAATATCCTCCGGTTTTGAACACTATAAAACTAATTTAAACTAGATCGAAATATTTACCGTTTGTGAGTTATAAAGCAAAAAATTTCAAGGGCCGTAGATCCCTAATTATACGGGCCAGCCCCTTTTGAAAAGTACTATATGAAAGCCCTTGCAATTATGCACAACTTTTGTTCTACATGTCTTAACAAAATATTTTTAGTTTTTAAGATATAAAGGAAAATATGTCGAATTTTTTGCTATTTTCTGCGTTCTAACTTTTGACCCCTCTCTAGCACCATTTTTAATGCTCAAATCAAAAAACAAAAACCGTTGTGCACAACTTCAATGCTTCCTCTCCTCAATTTCAAAGGGTTTTGTGCTCCAATTATTACCTTTTCTGAGCCTTTGTCTGGAAATCGGAGGTATGAAAAATTCAATCAAAGGGCAATAACTCGTTAATAGAAGGTGATTTTCGAATTGTGAAACAATATTCTAAAAGGGTTTTAAAAAGTCTAAAACCTCTGAAAATTTGAGCAAAATCCGTGCAGGAATGAGGAAGATATGAAGCGTCAAAGTTGGTGTCGAGGAAGAAAAAAAAAAAGAACTAGAACAAAGCTCGTTGCAAAGCAACGAGTAGGTCTTCCGTCCTGTTTGACCGGAAGTAGCTTTCATTTTTAACGAAAATGAGAAATAACGCCTAAAAATGGTTTTAATCCTCTAAACCTATGTGAATAAATGCAAAAATAAGCAATTTTTTGCTACTTCCGGTTTAACCGGAAGTGATGACGATGGACGGAAAATTAATTTTTATGCTCCCAGGGAAATATGTCACCCCAAATCTTGTCAAGAACGGCAAAAATATGCGTTTTTAGACTACTTCCGGTTTGGCCGGAAGTGACAATGCCGGACGAAAGATTAAGCTTGACATTTTGAACAAGTTTGCTTCTTTGACGTATTAAAAATTCTCAATACTTTTTGAGATATTAAGGAAAAACTTTCGGCCCCTCTAGGCCCTTAATTTTAGGGGCCAGCCCTTTTTTCGAGATATCATTTGAAAGATCTTCAAATTCTACACTTCTTTTGTTCTATATGTTTTAACAAAATATTACCATGTAAAAAGATATGATAGATGATGGACAATCTGACCCTTCAAAAATCATAAAATCGACAATATCTCCAAACCGGAAGTGACGTCATCAAATTAGAAAAAAATGCATGAGGTTCAAGTAATGTTACATAAATCCTGAAAGTTTCATGGAAATCCATCGAGCCATTTTTGAGAAATCGCGTGCACAAAATCGGTAAGAAAAAAAAGAATAATAAAAGTGAAAAAGAAACCTAAGAATAACAAGAAGGTCTTTCGCTGAAGACGGAAGACCTTAATAAAAGTGAAAAAGAAACCTAAGAATAACAAGAAGGTCTTCCGCTGAAGACGGAAGACCTTAATAATAAGAATAATCTTAATCATCAGAATCAGTAGAAGGTCTTCCGTTGGAAACAGACGACCTTAATAAAGACTTTATGGAATGCAACAATTAGCCAACAGACAGCAAGAGCATATTCCACAGGCATTCAACACCTTTTATCATTTGTGACTTTGTGTGGTATAGCAGTACCATTGGGTACTTTACCTTATGTAAATGAAGATGTTCTTATCAAATTTGCATCATATTGTCATTACTCTTTCAGTTTATCATTTTCTACCATTAAACTGTATTTGGCTGGCATAAGATTTCATTATCTTAGAGCTAGACTCTGTAATCCTTTAAAGCAAATGAAAGAATAGCCTGCATTTTACGTGGCATTAAAAGACTTCAATCTAGTGTTTCAAATTCTAAAAGATTTCCTGTCACGTATCAAATATTATGTCAAATGCTTAATCAATTGCTTGGCTCAATTTTTTCACCATTTGTAGATCTTATGCTATCATGTTGTTCTCTCGTGGCATTTTTTGGATTTCTTTGTTGTGGAGAATTTACTGTAAAGAGTAGAAATTTAGACAATGATTTTCTTAGTATGAAAGATGTTATAGACCAGGGAGATAAAATGTCTTATACTTTGTATTTGAAATGTTCAAAAACTGACCCTTTTCGTCAAGGTGTCTTTATTCATGTTTTTAACAATGATCACACCAAACCTGTCGATATTATGCATGAATACTGCCAGCTACATATTTCACAAGGTGCTCAACCAAACTCACCTCTGTTTGTTGATGCTGATGGTTCACCTTTGTCGAGAAATCAATTTTTATCTTATTTAAGACATGTAATGGCTGTGTTAGGTTATGATTACACTAAATATTGTGGACATTCATTTAGAATAGGTGCTGCTACTTCTGCGGTAGAAGCCGGTATAGAAGACCATCTTATACAAACTCTAGGGCGCTGGTCATCCAATTGTTATGTTAGGTACATAAGAACTGAAGAAAAAGTGCTTAAAGAAGCACAAAAGAAAATGTGTTTTGGGATTAACAGTTCTTAGTTTGTACAAATTTTTCCATTTGATAGATCTGTACTGTTTTTCTAAAATATTGTATTGGTTTTGGCATCTATTTCTTTGGGGGCTCTCACTCTTTTTAACTCGTTCATTTTGGACATTAAAATTCTCATGTATTTGGAATTTTTCTACTCCCAAATTCAAATAAGCGAAATGCTTATTAAAGCTTTATTATTAAATATTACAAATTTTGTACTCAACACGCAAAGTACCTAATGTATTTTTACCATGCCTTTAGTTCACATTTAGTAACCTGCCGGGCTCCCCCCCCAGGTACTTTAACTACTTATATTATTATCAACCTGCTGGGCTCCCCCCCAGGTTGATTGAAATACCTACTGTCTTAGTACCATGTTTTAAGTTCACTTTTAGTTACCTGCCAGGCTCCCCCCAGGTACTTATATTATTATCAACCTGCTGGGCTCCCCCCAACTTGATTGACTACAACCAAAAAATATTGCTTTGTTTGGTATCGATGATTGCCTGCTGGGCTCCCTCCAGGTAATTTTAATTGGGGACTTTTTGGGCCTATAGAAATAAAAGAAAAATTAAATTTTTTTTTTTGTATTTTATTTTAGGTTGCTCATCAAATTTATTGAAGACAAGTCAGAATACTTTTGGAGGGGGATTTTATATGCTGTTCTAATGTTTGTAATGGCTATGATACAGTCATTTATATTACATCAATATTTCCATGGCTGTCAATTACTAGGAATGAGAATCCGTACATCTGTTACTTGTCTTGTATACAGAAAGGTAAGATTCTGTTTTTTTTACTGGGTTTTCTATGGGAATGGCACATGAGAGGGTGGGCAGAAATATGCATGTATACATGTACAGACCCTAAACCGTGCTACTACACCCCTTGCACGGTACGGTTCGGTACGCTTTGTTCACGGAACGGTTCGCTTTGTTCACGGTACGGTACGCTTTGTTCACGGAACGGTTCGCTTTGTGCACGGAACGGTACGCTTTGTGCACGGTACGGTTCGCTTTATGCACGGAACGGTACGCTTTGTGGACGGTACGTTTCGTTTCTTGCACGGAACGGTTCGTTTTGTGAACGGTACGCTTTGGGAAACGGTATGCAAATGAAGTGGGCGGAGCCTGTTAGCTTTGGTCATTGACTGGCTGCTAAAAAGTAGTCCAATTTAAACGAATTTTGAAGATCGTTATGCACGTGTACAATTTTATTTCCGTTATTAAAGAATGTAATTTATTTATTATTCATATAAATTGAAGTATTAATGAGTTTCTATTTATTAGGGAAGTTCAAATGTTTTATTACATGTACATGTATGCTAAAATTGTGTTAATCATAGCCTTGTGTGCTATGTTTCGGTTTCAATTTTAAAAATTAATTTACCCTGGAGCAGTGATGGAGGAAATAAGAAAATAAAATGAAAGGAAAAACATCGTCCCACTGATCTTTTTGGTATTTGTAAATATATTGATATATAGAAGGTAAATATTTCCGTACGTATTTTAATTTTACGTATGCCGAGGCTGTGTCTTAAATAGAAAAAAGACACACATGTATATAATAATTTTTCATTCTAGAATAAAGCTTTAACAGAATTGAATATATACTTGTTCTATATTTAACACTATACACGTATATAAATTATTTTCAATTGATTGATCTATAGAAAAAAATATGACTATTCGTGCTTTTATTTTAATCTTAGTAATAAGAAATGTAGATTGTTTCTCATTTTTAAAATTGTTTGATCTATCGTTTAAATGTCTGCCTTAGAAGAGAAATATCAGTAACAAAAAATAAATTTATTATTAAAAAATGTTGAAGAAAAATAATTTTAAGAAATTTACAGGGCATAGAATACTTGTTTGTTTTTTTTTTCTTTTTTCTTAAGTAAATCTTTCTTTAATCTGAAAATCTTTAATTACTCTGAATTTAGATACGAAAATCAGAAGCAGAAACTCGGAATCAATAAAATGACTTCCGATCGCATTTCGCGTGTAGAAAACATTTCTTTTCATAAACTAGTATTATGTTTTTAAAAATTCTCAGTCTAGGTAATTATTTAAATGTTTTTCTTCATTTTGATAAGTTATTCTTTTCTTGTAAAATGTGTAAATACTATGTCGTGAAAGAGAGAGAGAAAGAGGGAGAGATGCAACCCCGTTACATAATCTGTAAAAAAAAAAAAAAAAAAAAAAAAAAAAACAATACCTTGTATTTATCTCATTCTTGGTTTTATTTACATCGCCAAAGTCACAGATGCTATTTGATTTCCACAACTTTGGTTCAAACTCAACCTATTTACAACTATTGCGCAATGAATTCGTTCTCTGCACATACATGCTGTACGCAGGAAATCCTTGTGCATCACCTGTCAATCAAAATAGCATGACGCTAGGTGACCTTGAAAGTCTGTCTACGCGGAAAGAATTTCTCATTCTGATGGTCAGTTCAGAGTTCACACCTTTTTAAAAATATTGGGTCACAGCCAGAGGGTCGGGGTGCCGTGTATTTAACACACCTTTCAAATTATTTAGCTTTGACTACATCAAGTGTACATGCATTTTTAAAACTCACTCAACTGACATTCAGCGAAACTCATCTGCTTCCTAAAATGTCCCTTTTCAGACACAATTAGATAAGGGTGTATCCATTAATTATCATGATAGCGTCACATAAATTCACAGACTTTTGATGAGTTTTAACTAGCTAATTAGTATCGCCTTCTAGAAAAGGGGGGGGGGGGGGGTAACAAACATAATGTGGCTTGAAAGAGGATTGAGAAAAATCATTGTATTTTTTATTATCATTTTATTTAAGTTATCCTTTTTTCAGACACAAATAAGCATGTATCCTGTAGACTATGATTTTTATTAGTCAGATTATATCCGTTCAGTAGAAATCTGAAGTCCCTGTTTACCGCATGTAATATTTAAATCCATATTAGACAGAATTGCCGATTTTCAGTGTAAGTCTAACTGCATCAGAGATTCGCCGAGTATAATTATCTGAGCAGAATTAATAAATATATATATGAGTCTCATACATTTTTTTTTTTTATTATACTCTAGCCAAACAGTTCATAATTATATGTTTTAAATTTCTTACAAAATAATTAATTAGTATAATCAGGCACCTGATATGAACTACATATGAATGCATACTTACAGCAAAAACGATCGTGTATCTGATTCAGCAATTGAAATGGGCAAAATTAAAATCGAAATTAAGTCAAGACAACCAGGGAATTAGTTTAAACATCTGTATAGTTAAATTACGAATATTTAAGTACAACAAACTTTTTTTAAAAAAAAAGTTGATTCTTAAATAAAGAAAATGAAAATATTTATTATCAGTTCCGTAATGGTGAACTGTTATATACCGTGTTACACGATGTCCACAATCGCTGACTTCAAAGATGCCGACATCGAGTTCAAGGTTCACGGTGCCCATGTTTTGCGGGAAAAACTCGTGGCCTGTACTGTACATTTGATCACAAACACAACGAGTTGATCTAATTTATAGCAAATAAGTAATCAATGTAAACTCCGTCTAGTTGTTTTGAATTTTCACAGTTGAAACCCAAATGCATGTTACTTGATAATGGTGTTTCAAATAGCCAGACATAACCTCTGTCCTCTTTCACGGGCGCTATTGAGAGAAATAAACCAAAATGACTTATTTGGTCAAAGCACGGTTCGAAAATCATTGGGGGCGTGGTTTGCATAATTAACCAAAGAACGGTACGGTTCGTTTCTTGCACGGAACGGTACGCTTTGTGGACGGTACGGTACGCTTTGTGCACGGAACGGTTCGCTTTGTGCACGGTACGGTACGCTTTGTACACGGAACGGTTCGCTTTGTGGACGGTACGGTACGCATTGAGAACGGAACGGTTCGCTTTGAGAACGGTACGGTACGCTTTGTGCACGGAACGGTACGGTTCGTTTCTGAGGTGTAGTAGCACGGTTTAGGGTCTGTAAAAACAGTGGATCCTGTTTATTCCAATAGTCAATTTGTCAGATTTATTTTATCAGAATAGTGGAATACAATGTATTAGAATAGCAGATTGCTCTATTTCAAGTCCAAACTTAATGGATGTATAGAGCCACATGTAATGATTATTAATACATCCTAGTGAATTTCAAACTTGCACTTTGGTTTGCCTTTGATTACTGAACAACTCTCCTAAAATAAATTGTTTCACTTATGACTTTAATGTGATTATTATTTTTTTTCAAATAAAATGATATATAAAAAATTGTTGTTTGATATTTATTGCCATATTTATTCAGCAAATTTTTTCATTCCTTATTCTTTCATAGTCTCTATTAGTAGACTAAATGCTTGACTTTATTCCGTAGACTAATTTTCCTCGGATAAATATTAAATCAGGGTTCTCCATCATTTGAAATTTTACTTTGTTGCAGAGTTTACGCAAAGCACTAAAATTTTGCAGTATTTTCGCTATAAAATTTGCAAGTGAATCTCTTCTCATTATAATACAAAAGAATGCATGCACACACTTTATTTAAAAATCACTTATTTAATTGTTACACAAATGGTATGGTCGTAAGTAAAATTACTGTGATTTTTGTCAGTTTTCTTGATCGAATTACAAAACAAAAAAAAAAAAAAGTTCAGAATAGTCAAATACTTTTAAGAGTTCCTTGAACATGCTGAAAATTTAAAAGTTCCTTAAACATGTTGAAAATTTAAAAGTTCCTTGAACATGTTGAAAATTTAAAACAATTTTTATCAATTAAATGAGTTTGGTACAATGTCATGCTTGACTTACAGTGCCAATATAATTCTTGAGCTGTACCACGGCTCTATAGAAAAAAACATTTTAAAAAAATATATATATATATATTACAATATATTTTAATGCAAATGCTAATTAACCATTACATAGAATTGTGAAAACAAATTATTTGTCTTTGTTCCTTCATGTGTCAAGTCCGGCAAGGGTCTAGGAGATAATATATAAATATTGCATGTAGTTGAGTGTAACATTGAAAATTTTCACCCCAAGAAAACCATTGTCAAACGAGGCGCAGCCTGCAGATGCATCAGTTGACAATGGTTTTCCTTGGGTTGTGAATTTCAACTGTTACCCTCCGAAACAGGCACGATTTATTTTATTAAACTGAATGTCTCATTGATTTAGGATGTCAACTATAGCATTAAATTCAAATGGAAAATGTTTACTTTTTCAGAAATGAATAATATGTCAAATCATGATGTGAAAAAAATTTGATATGGTAAATAGAAAAATCAATTATTTTTTATCTCGCACTAAATTAGAAATATGAGGTAATATTTACTCTCATACCTATCTAATTCTCGTTAGAAAACATACTGAAGCATTACTTTTTAAATCAGAATATCAAATTGTTTTCCATGCTTGTAAAATAATCAAATCAATCAGCATGAGTTATATCTTTCCATGATCGCCCTTGAACATATTTTTTGGTGAAGCAAAATATTAATGTTTATAAACAATTCTGCATCTGAATTTTCTGTAACAAATTAATGACTTCTATGTTGAGAGATAGAAATATATCAATTTAAACCATTTAAAGAAACTAAATGTAAATGCTTTAGGTAAACTATTATAAATAATTAATAAAAATATTGGTAATAGAAAATAGAAATCCACATCTGAACTTTATTATAGATTCGTTTGAGTAGACTAGAAAAATGGTCCTTGTGAATGAAATCTATTAAATCTGACATATTGCAATTTATTGAATATCATCAGAAATTTTCTTCAGAAAAATACCTCTCTTAGCAGAGGGATATATATTGCCCCATAAAAAGTAAACAGAAATGTCAGAATGAATGAGCTTTCAACATTGCGCATAGTCTAGATGACTTATTTCAGGTATGCAAGAATAGCAAAATATTTTAGCGCAATTTGGCTTCATTTTAACTGGGATCTTGTTGTATTCAATTGTGACGGCAATCAACTTGAAGGTGTACTGTAATGTGTCTGAAATGAGTCTGCATGAAAACATTTGGAGAGATCAAGGAGATTGGGGTTCGTTAATCCAATTTTAACCCTTTGTGTGCGGGAACCCAAAATATTGGGTTTTGGTTAGTGAAGTTACATGTTTTATGTAACTTCATATTGTTATTAATTAGCGAAAGTAGTTTAAGCAAAAAGTCAATGTAATATATTACTAATAACTGTTTTTGTTGCTTAACAATTACAAAAAATACATTTTTTATAGTAAGCTAGCAATAAAAGAAACAATTCAAACATTACGATCCATGTCAGACAAACATTTTTAGCGCAGCGAGAAGTCATGGAATTACAATAAATGTAAACACTGATAAAAATAAGTTACTGAAGAAATAAACCAATTCACATGTATTGAATTGAAGAATAGCATTTTTTCGAACATACAGAAGTAAATAAAATTTTTTTAACAATTACTGTACTTGCACAAGAAAGTAAATAATACAGGAGTAACGGGACCTGAGCCTAACCTTCTTCCGGTTAAAACGAAAGTTTGACTATTATTTAGTGATACAGATTATATTAGTGTTTAGAAGACTTGCATTTGCAGATTGTATTTTTGTTTAATGTGAATTATTTTGAATGCAATGGATTAATTAAACTTGTGAGTAGCTAGACCAAACTTTCAATATTCAAGTTTTATCAAAACTGCACAAGATAAATCCTGCCTACAATTGAATCACGTTGTCGTCTTTCCAATGTTTACGTGCAATTTCATGGAATATTTTATAATAAAATTACTGGTACAATAAAAATATCATTGAGTTCTGTATTATTTCTTATGAATCATCACTTGGGATATTATTAGTAACAAGTTATTTATATTGAATGATATAAAACAAAAAGAAATATGTTGCTAATGAAGTTGCTTTATATACGTTATATGTAACAATATTTCCAATACGGAAATCGATATGGCTAAAGAGAGAAATTTTGATTTTGTAGCTAGAATCATTCCATATCATGATTATGGTACCTGCCAGTAGTGGCAGAAGTCTGAGAGAAACTTAACACTCAACTTATCCAGGAAGCATGGATAATTCAGCCTGAATATAGACAATTATTAATTGAAACTGAAAATTTGATATTATGTATTTTAAAGATCTGTGTAAATTTAAAATGAAGTTGTGAATTAATTGTAGTAAATTTTCCCCCCCATTTTTTGCCATTTTTAGGTCACCTGAGTAAACTCAGGTGACCTATTGCTATGCGTTTTCGTCCGTCGTCGTGCGTTGTGCGTCGTGCATCGTGCGTTAACATTTGAACATTTTTAGCTTCTTCTCTGCAACCACGGAACCAATTTCAACCAAATTTGGCATAAAGCATCTATGGGTGAAAGGAACAAAAATTGTGATTTTCATGATCCCTGCCCCCCTGGGTCCTGAGGGGTGGGGCCAAAACCACTAAAATTAATGCAATCTTTAAAAATCTTCTTCTTTACTCCTGGACATCAAGCAGTCAAACTGTTTACATGATTGTAATCAGCATTGAGTCCTCTACCAAAATTGTGAAATTCATGGCACTGGGGTCAGGGGTTCTAGTGCTAGGGTGGGGCTAAATAAGTATATAGTGAAATTGCATTATTTCTTTGAAAATCTTCTTCTCTGCTCCTGGGTATTAAATTAACCAACTAAGTACATAGTTATAATGAGCTAGAGTGCCTCTACCAAAATTGTGAATTTTATTGCCCCAGGGTTAGGGGTTCTGGTGTAAGGGCGGTGCTCTATTGATTATAGAGTGAAAATACATGAATTCTTTGAAAATCTTCTTCTCTGCTCTTGGGTATTAAATAAACCAACTAAATTCATAGTCATAATGAGCAAGAGTGCCTCTACCAAAATTGTGAATTTTATGGCCCCAGAGTCAGGGGTTCTGGTGTTAGGGCAGGGCTCTATTGATTATATAGTGAAAATACATGAATTCTTTGAAAATCTTCTTCTCTGCTCTTGGGTATTAAATAAACTAACTAAGTGCATAGTTATGATGAGCAAGATTGCCTCTACCAAGATTGAGAATTTTATGGCCCCAGGGTCAGGGGTTCTGGTGTTAGGGTGGGGCTCTATTGATTATATAGTGAAAATACATGAATTCTTTGAAAATCTTCTTCTCTGCTCCTAGATATCAAATAAACTAACTAAGTATATAGTTATGATGAGCAAGAGTGCCTCTACCAAAGTTGTGAATTTTATGGCCCCAGGGTCTGAGGTTCTGGTGTTAGGGCGGGGCTCTATTGATTATATAGTGTAATTACATTAAATATTTGAAAATTTTCTTCTCTGCTCTTGGGTATTAAATAAACTAATTAAGTGCATAGTTATGATGAGCAAGAGTGCCTCTACCAAAATTATGAATTTTATGGCCCCAGTATCAGGGGTTCTGGTGTTAGGGCAGGACTCTATTGATTATATACTGAAAATACATGAATTCTTTGAAAACCTTCTTCTCTGCTCCTAGGTATTAAATAAACTAACTAAGTACATAGTTATGATGAGCAAGAATGCCTCTTCCAAAATTGTGAATTTTGTAAAATTGGCCCCAGGGTCAGGGGTTCTGGTGTTAGGGTGGGGTTCTATCGATTACATAGTGAAAATACATTAAATATTTGAAAATTTTCTTCTCTGCTCCAGGGTATTAAGGAGATGAACTACCTATATAGTTATGATGAGCAAGGGCCCTAATCTTCCAGAATTGTGAATTTCAAGGCCCCAGGGTCAGGGGTACCATGGGGGGGGGACTGTACTTATATACTGAAAATGAATGAATTGTTTGAAATCTGCTCCTTGGTATTTATCAAATATTTTTGAAAAGCAAGGATGCCTTTTCAAAAATTGTGCAATGTGTGGATCTAGGCCTAAGGGTAAGGGGTTCATGTGTGGTAGGGGCACTACTGATTATCGCTGAATATTACTGATTAGTTGAAATGCATTTTTTGTTCCCCTACCCTGTCTATGGGTATTAAGTAACCAAACTAAGCAACTGCTAAGTGTATTGTTAAGATGATCAATGGTGCCTCTTTCAAAATTGTGAATGCCATAGCATCTGGCCTAAAATATGAATCAAATTCAATCACTGGAAAGTTGCATAATGCTCAGGTGACCTATAAGGCCCATGGGCCTCTTGTCATAATATTGATAGCTTTTTTCTTAGCGATGTCAAGAAAGAACTCTAACTTTTAGTTAGTACCATATTTGATTAGGATCCCTATTTTTATAAACCTTTTAAAAGTAATTAATTGGAAAGAATTCATAAAATTTCATTATTTATTCTTAAGTCACATGATTTTGAAAGTATGTTTTCAATAAGACTGTATCGGCCATTTTTAGCTCAGCTGAGCTGAAGGCTCAAGTGAGCTTTTCTGATCACATTTGGTCTGTAGTCCATCTGTCCGTCTGTCTGTCTGTCTGTAAACTTTTCACATTTTCATATTTATATGGAAGCATCCTCAGGTAGTTTAGATTCAAGTTTGTTCAAATCATGACCCGCGGGGGTAGGGTGGGGCCAAAATGGCCAACCAAAGTTTTACATAGAAATATATAGGAAAATTCTTTAAAAATCTTCTTCTCAAGAATAGTAAAGTCATAATTCATCATAAATATATGGAAGTATCCTCAAGTAGTGTAGATTCAGATTTGTTCAAATCATGATCCCCGGGGGTAGGGCGGGGCCAAAATGGCCGATCAAAGTTTTACATTGGAAAAATTCTTTAAAAATCTTCTTCTCAAGAACAGTAAAGCTATAATTGATCATATTTATATGGAAGCGTCCTCAAGTTGTGTAGATTCATGGTTGTTCAAATCATGACCCCCTGGGGTAAGGCGGGGCCACAGTGGACGACTAAAGTTTTACATAGAACTATATAGGAAAATTCTTTAAAAATCTTCTTCTCAAGAAAAGCAAAGCTATAATTGATCATATTTATACGGAAGCATCCTCAGGTAGTGTAGATTCAGATTTGTTCAAATTATGACCCAAGGGGGTAGGGCGGGGCCAAAATGGCCAACCAAAGGTTTACATAGAAATATACAGTAAAATTCTCTAAAAATCTTCTTCTCAAGAATAGCAAAGGCATGATTGGTCATGGGACTACTTTAAGATTTAAACTATTTAATAATAAACCAATTTCTACTTTTTCCTAGCCACAGTGCTCAGGTGGCCCATGGGCCTCTTGTTACTATTGGCGGCCATCTTGGATATTTTTTAGCTGACATGGAAACAGAAAATTAGGGCTTGCATAGACCTTTCCAAAAGTATATAGTTTGCCCTACTTCTAGATAAAATAAGACCCTATCCTTTAAAAAATACTTAGATTTAACAGATTTTTCTTCCTTTCATGTGCCATCATTTAGTACTCGGAAACATTTGAATTTTCTTACATAAAATAGCAGTTCTCACAACATTGATAATTTCATAACTTCTGTTCTACTTGGAATTTTTTCACCAAGTAAAGTTTTTTATATTTCTTAATGTGTCCATGTTTGTGCTAGAATATACTGAATACACGAGTTTCGAGATTGTAACTCTCCTACGATAGAGGCGCAAAAAGTATCCATTTCAGAATGGAGGTGGGACAGGTTGTTTCTGTATACAAACGTGCATAAATAAATGAACGATATTTATGGCTTTTAAGATTTATTAAATGTTTTAGAAAGATAATAATGTTAAGAAGTGATACATTTGATGATTTTATCAGACAAGCTCAACCATGCATATTTACAAATCTACTTTCAATTATAGGGTACTTGAAAACGAAAGAAACGTCGAAGTCTTTATAAAAAGTAACCTAATTTCTTGATTGTAGAAACATTTTCTAAAAAGTTAGTGGGTTTTTCGAAGTTATAATAGGGAAAAGAATCAATGTGTTGTTTAGATTGCCAAGGTGCAATGATCAGATGCATGTGTACCATATTTATTAGAGGTCCATATCTCTTCCCCTGTCTGAAAAGTCTCATATCCACTGATGTTTTCTTTTTTGTTACGATTTTTTTGCTTTAAAAATTGATATCTTTACATTAATTTGGTTACTCTCGAGTTGTAGAGTGCATCCTGACAATCATGTAGCTATGATAAACCAGTATATCGATGATGCAATGCATCCAATATATAAATATCTGTCCCACCTGTCAGTTTACGCAGCAACGAAACTCCCCTCCTCAACGAAAGAGCGCACCAAGGGAGATAATCTTGAAACTTGCGTATTGAATATATTTCACCGAAAATTTATACCTGAACCCCCTACCAAAATGTAACATCACTAATGGAGTACTTCAAGTTGTTTCTCTCAGACCCTGATCATGAGTTCATGGCTGAGCAAACTTATCTTTATGCTCAACAGTATATCCGTTCTTCTCACCTAAAACCAAATAGCAGGTACCAAAGACGGCATGACACTAACAAGTCTGAAATGAAGCAGTTCATTGAACTGGTAGTAGCTATGGGAGTCCTGAGACAGCTCGATGTGAAAGAGTATTGGACAACAGATCCTGTTACTTCTACCCCATTCTTATCCAGCATCATGCCTCAAGACAGGTTTTTGTCACTTATGGCCTTCTTCCATCTAAATGATAACCTGTATTGTGTGCCACATGGACAGGAGGGTTATGACCCTTTATATAAACTTGGCCCCTTGTATCAGAAGATTTTGTATAGGTATGTATAGGGTCTTCAATATAATGGCTTGTGAAAAAAGATTTGTAAATACTTTATCCTTTTCATTGTCACGATTATGAAATTGAAATTAAAAACTTTCTTACATACTATGATTTTAGTACACTTTTAAATTGATAGTTTTGCTTTTACAGAGAATTAAGTTCAAGTGTACATCTTGTATAAAAGATCAGTAGGTTAGCAATTGCTGAGCTAATATCCACATGTGAGGCAAGATCTCAAAGATATGAATTTTTGCACAAGGAAATGTATAACCCTTCTGTGTTTGAAAAAAAACTATCTGACTTTAATTCAGTATAAAATATTCCATGATCCTGAGTCCATTAAGGTTAAATCTCTGAAAATTATAGTTTATTTGGAGTAGGACTGTTTAATACTATGCATAACTTAATATTGAATGAATATCTAAGAGGAAATGAACTTCCTGTACATATATACTTTCAAACTGACATGCTCAAACAAGAGGCCTATATATATGGGCGACAGCACTTACCTGAATCACCTTGGCCATATTTTTCATCACCATGAGATATGTAAGGACATATAAAACAAGTATAGGTAAATTAATATGTCATAGGAATGGATAAAATGTATGGCTGGACCAGGAATCGTATACAGCCCAGACAAGCCAGACATGTTTGGCCTGAAAGCTTACATCCTTTGCGATGCAGTGAATGTGTATTGCCTGAAAATGAAGCTTTACATGGGTAAACCAACTACACCACCCAGCGAGAAAGATGCCACCCATGATTTGGTGATGGACTTGCTCTGCAACCATTTTGCATGTGGTCATATACTATACTTCGATAACTACTATGCCAGTCCAACCCTATTCATGGACCTTTGGTGTCTTGGTGTAGGTGCTACTGACACAGTTCGCCCAAATCGTCCTGGGATACCAGAAGGCATAAAAGAGGTTTACTAACAATCATTAACAATATGCTCAATTTAACTGCATAACGATCAAAGTTTTAAAATTATCTTTTAGAATGCAGTATTTTAAAGAATGTGATATGAACCTTGTGTAATAATTTCATGCATCAGTGTCATTTTTTTGCCCGAAAAAGGTACATTTATACACAACAAGCAAATTCAAAGAATTGTGGTCCCCCGCTTTCGGTGTCTTTGTGGGTGAGATGTTATTTTTATGACATATTGTGTGTAATATGAACATCCTATCATATGTCATTTATTTAGAAAGTAACTCTGAAGTTGATTTTTTTGAAGGATGAAAACCCTAATCCTGACCGTTAAAAAGTTATGGCCAAAGTAAAAAGTTTTTTAAAAGTAGGTCAACTCCAAGGTCAAGATCAAAGGGTCAAAGTTGTTGATATCCAATGAAAAGTTTTCTCACAAGGATTACATATGTGAATTATGAAAGCCCTAGCCCTTACTGTTTAAAATTTATGGTCAAGGTTAAAGTTTTTTCATAAGTACATAAATCTTTAAGGTCAAGGTCAAAAGGTCAAAGTTGTTGATATCCAATGAAAGGACTTGCCACAAAGAATACATATGTAAAATATAAAAGTCCTAGTATCTACCGTTCAAAAGTTGTGACCAAAGTTTAAGTATTTTTAAAAAGTAGTTAAAACTCCAAGGTCAAGGTCAATGGGTAAAAGTTAGTGGTATCCAATGAAAGGTCTTCTCAAAAGGATCACATATGTGAAGTACAAAAGCCCTAGTCCTCACCGTTCAAAAGTTATGGTCAAGGTTAAAGTTTTTTCATAAGTACATAAATCTCCAAGGTCAAGGTCAAAATGTCAAGGTTGTTGGTATCCAATGAAATGTCTTGCCACAAGGAATACATATGTGAAATATAAAAGTCCTAGTATCTACTGTTTAAAAGTTGTAACCAAGGTTAAAGTTTTTAAAATGTAATTAAAACTCCAAGGTCAAGGTCAAAGGGCAAAAGTTATTGGTATCCAATGAAAGGTCTTCTCACAAGGATTATATATGTGAAGTACGAAAGCCTTCGTCCTTACCGTTCAAAAGTTATGGTCAAGGTTAAAGTTTTTTCATAAGTACGTAAATCTCCAAAATCAAGGTCAAAAGGTCAAGGTTGTTGTTATCCAATGAAAGGTTTTGCCACAAACAATACATATGTGAAATATGAAAGTCCTAGTACCTACTATTCAAAAGTTATGGCCAAAGTAAAAGTTTGGAATTTTTGTGTAAAAGTGGGTCAAACTCCAAGGTCAAGGTCAAAAGGTCAAATTTGGTGGTACCCAAAGAAAGGTCTTGTCACAAGGAATACACTTGTGAAATATGAAAGTCATAGCTCCACTAAATCAAAAGTTATGGGCAAGGTTAAAGTTTTTGTGACGGACAGAATGACGGACAGACGGACAGACAGACGAATGAGATTTAATGTCCCCTCGCTTTCGCGAAAGCGGGGGACAAAAAGTCCTTACATATTTGGTTATAACATGTGTTCTGGAAGACTTTCTTGCACACTCTCTATATAGCATTATACTCGAATATATCGAAATAATAAGCATCCCTTTTCTTTTAAACACATTCTCATACTTGGAAATTAGTCCTACTAAGATGTTGACCTAGGATTGATTGTTTGTTTCTTTACATCCCTTGCTTGTTTATTTACTTGACCTATGAGAAGTAACAATCTATTGAAAGGCTTTAAATTTTGATCTTTACACATCACTGGTCAGCACCATTGAACATTGATAAATGTTTATCATGCCAAATCATAAGTCGTACCTATGTGACATGAGGTCTTTTTAGGTCTCATCTGAAGTCCTGTAAGTTTCTTTTCAAAGTGCTCAAGAATAACATCAAATTCCAATATCAAAGGCTAGGTCAAATTCTTAAGCCCTAATTAAAAAAAAAATGGCATTATGAATTCACACATAGGTTCATGTACATTGTACTAACAACAGAAGTTGTAGAGTGTTTCCAAGCTTTCAGAGTACGATATAAAGCAGTGATGGAAAAGCTATTATATGTAAATTAGTGACTTAAATTAGGTGACACATAGAAATGCTTAGTATCACAAATTTCAGTTCCAGCTTGAAAGGAGAGGAGAGGTGTCAGTTGTGTCAAATGGCCCTCTAACTATAACAAAATACTTGGATGTGAAGCCTGTATACCTTATAAGTACTGTAAGCCAATCAACACCAGTTGCTACAGGAAAGTGAAACCACCAGGAGGAGGAGTTGGTTAGACCTCAGGTTGTCCATCAGTACAACAGCATGATGGGGGCTGTGGATCGCCTAGATATGGTAGTCACTGCATCAAATCTAGGGATCAAGATGATGAAGTGGTGGAAAAAAGTCATATTCCACTTGATCACCTTGTCAGTAGCCAATGCATATACACTGTACAAGGAAAATTCATCGAAAGAGAGTCAACTCACTCAGACACTTCTGAAGGAAGTTGGTCCATGAGCTCTTGGACAGCTCAGGGGGTAAATTTACACAAAATTGCTTTCAATCTGATGATGGTAAAGAGCATAGCTTAGGCCTTTCAACTGCCGCTAGGGTTCGCTGTTATGAACGATAACTCGTTGCTGAAACTTGTTTAGACCAGGTCCGAGGTATTGAACTGTTTCTACACAAGTCAGTGTTTAGCATTTCCAAAGTGTTTCTTTGCTGTCAGTAGAATGCAGTGGTTTTAAAATTTAGCAAAAACGTTAAACTTATTTACTATATAGTTGCGGACACCGTTTAATTACATTTAAGTAAAATTTTCAATTAAAATAAAAAGTGAAGTCTACCCTCCTTCTTAGTTCTAACCTAATTAAATTTTTATACTCGGTCGTTCTTCTTCATGCTAAGTAACACAAATAAGATCATTAATTGCTGCATTTACTTGTAAAAATAAATATGTTTATATAGGAAGCGAAAAAGCGCGAACATAAAAACATGACATTATATTTTCTTCTTCATAACAATCGTCAAAGAGAGTTAAAAATGTTGAATATAGTCTGTTCCCCATTCATTTGACCTTGCTATTTCAGGTAGAGTGAAGACATTCTCCTTCTTTTGGTCATCACTTTTGTGTACAAAACAATGTAAGGAACCGGTTAACCCTTTTGTGTACATAACAATACCAAGGCTGATGCAGCCTATATATAATTCCTATAAACGATAACTCATAAATCGGCACTTAACTGGTCATTTTTCACACCTGAGTTACCTGTCCTTAAAACACAACATCGAAGAAGTCAACTACAAATAATTAAACTTTTTAATGATTTAATTAAAGGTGTGCATAAGTTATTACCTTTTTTGATAATTTCATGTACCTATAAATCTATGTCTGAGATGTTTTCATCATATGTGCAACTTGAAAAATTAGTTGAAAGGCCTACATAGCTTAAAGAACTCTTCCTTTACTAAGCCAGTATATTCTGCTTCATTTCAGACATAAAAATTGCATGCATAAAATGATTTTCTTTAGAGTTTCATACCAAAGTCACTGGGAGGCCTGGAGGGAGAACAATTGAAAGGTTGATGGGCAGACACTTCCTGGGGAGAATTTGCAGAGACAGACAGAAGTCACTGAGAAGATCTTGTGTTGTGTGCTGTAAGGCCAACAGCAAGCCCAAGTTGGGAAGAAAAAGACCTGGAAGGCAAACCTCCTACCAGTGCACCCAGTGCCAAGTGGCACTTTGTGTAGAGCCATGTTTTGAACTTTATCATACAAAGTCAGACTACCTGCTTGCATACAAAAGACTTAAACCTACAGAAGTCACAAGGGAGGATGATCATGATCTAGCAATCTATGTGATATTGATACTCATCTCTGATAATTATCAATGACTTAATTTATTTATTGGCTTGTCCTTCAAATATGCAATTAATTTCATGTCCATAATCAGCATTAATTAATTTTCTTCAATGTATCAATTTGTACAGTTAAAAATTGCAGCACATTTACATTAAGCATAGTAATACTGTATACGGGGTTATTTTCGACCCGCTTTATTTTTGCCCTTTCACATTTGCAAACAATTTTGCCCCCTCTTAAATTCACCCTGTCATACTTATGTTTAAGAAATCTTACTGTATTTTTTGAATTTGCCCCGTTTTAAATTCGCCCAAAACCGAGGATAGGGCAAAAGGGGCGAAAATAAACTGGGGCAAAAATTTCTATGTATATAGTACATGTATTGAGATTTACACTTGTCTAATAATTAAAATCAAAGTACTCAGAAGTACAGAGAGCCGGGCTCATTTACAGAGTAGAATGGATTTCATGAATCATGTTTATATTCTGATGAAAAAATTATTTTAAAACTATCAATATAAATGATAAGACACTGACAGTGAGTTTTTCAATCCTAATACCACGGTCCGATTTTGACAGAATCAGAATTAATCTGGTACCGCAGCTGAATGTAAACAAACAGGTCAGTCTGGTTCCCTCTCCTGTTTTACCTCGTATGTGCATGTAGAGAACTACGGTAACACTGATTATCAAAAATCCTTACGCTAATGATCGAACTATGTTCTTTGACTTATGAAGTTTTCAAAGTCATTACTACTAATGTTTATTTTATATAGATAAAACTTCGTTTTATTTTTGTTGCTTTATTTAGCGTTTGTATTATCTCAAAAGCGGTTGAGAGTAAGAACTATATTTTTGCACGAAACTTTAAAATGGCGACTATGGGGTCAACATCCTGCCTTGAACAGGATCACATAAGCCGGCAATTGCTCTTTGAGCAATAAGCCCGGCTAAAAAATTACATCTCTCCAATAATACTTATTTTAAAAAAGGCTCAGAGAAAGACTAGTGGGGGTCATGCACAAATAAGGTTACCTCCTAAAAAAGGTTAGCATAATTAAAAATTTAATGGTAGTTCTTTTATCCTCAAGTTTAGACCATTATTTTAGTTGCCATGGTAACTGTAATACAACAATCACAAAGAAGAAAATAACATGATGGAAAAAAATGTATTACTATACCAGTTTAGTATTTTTATAACATTTGCAATGTAAGTACATGGTTCATTTTTTTAGGTTTCTAGAGTAATTGGTTTTTTGAGGTGACGTAAGTCGGCCTGGATAGCTGTTCGATAGCTTAATGGCGGACCCTTGTGATCACTACCATTTGCATTTCCTTCTTGATCTTCGCTCTTTGGGACAATTCAGTAATCTTGTTGTTAAAATATGATACCTTAGAAGGCAAGGATCTGAAACGGTTTAGAGTTATGTCCCTTTTGTTACAATGCTTTAATCAATAAATAATTGTAAATAGTCTAATTAACGGGTTATTTGATTAAATGACTTAACAACAAAGGATATTATATAAATAAAAATACGACAAAAACATAACTTTGGTTAAGATGAGCAAAGTATGCTCGGAAATTTACGGAAACGTATTCCTGCACTTATAATCATTGACATAAAAATCATATAAGTAGGCAGATGGTCAATGGCCTCGTGGTCTGAAGTTTGAAACCAAGTTGATTGCCTGACGTCACGGCGTCAGGCTGTATAAGGATTGAAAATTGCTTGATCCGAAACTACTAGATCATACCCAGAGAGCTAGATTTTGTGCAAGCTGATTTACATTGGAAATCTTTTACCTGCATTTTATAAGAAATATTTTGAGGGAAACAATGATTTTACTGATGCAAAATAATGCAGTATTTACTTTGTTTACTCTGTTTGCATGAAACAGATTATTCCATGTGATTTACCGTTTCAACGTGTCCGTGTGTCTTTTTTTCTTCATTTCTATACTACCGGAACAGTCCATTTATATTCTACGAAAGGGGTGAATCGCTCTTTTCGCGCCAAATGTCACGAGTAAGCGATCTTCGGGCCTTTTCTTGGATTGTTCTATTATATGAATGGGGGTGCTAACTTTCATGGAATTAAATAGTTTGTTATTGCCGGTAACCTCCATCTTCTAATGATTCAGAAATTCTGTCTACAAATTTTATCTTATTCCTTAAAACAACATATGAATCGTATGTATCAGAATATGGACATACAAAACAAAAGAAATGGTTTCTCTAATTTGTTTTCCCTCTGTTGGTTTATTTCAAATTTTAATGGACTAGTCGAATCACCACAAACGATCGACGCAGTTATACCAGATTCCTGACGATCTGACGAAAGAAACTACCTGTGCGAAATCTTGGATTTCTTTTCCACAAAGACCTTAATGTTGGTTTAACCTATTTCGTTCTCAAAGAATTATAGTACCCACCTTTCAGAAAAAAAGATCAATGAACACAAACTACTACTGTTTACTTCATTGGAGAAAATACTTTACTACAACATATGTGTTTAGTTATATCCATT
Source organism: Saccostrea cuccullata (assembly GCF_032062105.1). NCBI lineage: Eukaryota > Metazoa > Mollusca > Bivalvia > Ostreida > Ostreidae > Saccostrea > Saccostrea cuccullata. The sequence continues at coordinate 251,111 of NW_026929059.1, read as the reverse complement.
CTCTAAAATGTTCACAATGATTGATTTGACAACAGATTTCAGAATAGGTGTAGCTTAAATTTAGATCCACGGGTAGATCAATCTACTTGCAGAAAAGTCAATCGCATCATATCGGGTCTTTTCGTCCGAGTTCGATGAACAAACTCGAATGTATCGACATCATCGGTTGTTAAAAATTTCTACATTTCCTGTTCATAGTAAAAACGGAGTTAGAAGTCCCTTCTATAGTCCCCTCTATGGTATATTTTAGGTAATATCATTACATTGAATAAACTTAACTCCATATTCCACAGATAATAGGTCTATATACATCACCCATGCTTTTATTTCAAAGTTTGTGAAAGGGGGAGGATGTCATGGCGTATAAATTAACAATACATCTGTGGTCTTCTTCCATAGATAAGGCCCGAGGAGTTGCGATTGGCAGAAAATTCACATACATTAACCATTCTGTTAACAACTCTTCAGAATGCAGCAAAGGCATCGTTCTTCTATAAGTTGAATGATTAAATATTTTTACAAGGTTCTCAAATAAAAAGACATATTTCAAACACAAAAAAAGTATTGCCTAAAAGGTTTGTCACTTCTCTTACAGATATTGATTGATTAAGTCAGGCAAGCTTTTTGAAAAGCTGTTACTTGTGGTAGTAGAAGTATTGGCAGTGACTATTGTAAGTCTACAAGTCTTTAGTGTAGCAGATATAGTTTATAACGAACGTGCTTAGCCAGTTGAGGGGTTAAGTACGAAGTGGTATTTATATAGCCAAGGGGCTATCGTATTATCAACTGGCATTTGTACAGCCAAGTGGCTAGAACTAACCGGTGGCTTTTGAATAGCCAAGTGGCTATCACGAAGAAGTATTTATTTAGCCAAGTGGCTTTGATATAGCCAAGTGCCAGGAATCTGTTTGTTGTTTAAATCATACACTATAGACAAGTGACCATTTGTATATATTGCTTAATTAACACTAGGCAAGTGTCATTTATATTTGTATATTTTGCTTCAACTTGACACTAGGCAAGTGTCTTCCGTATTTGTATATATTGTAATTCTTTTATCTGTGTATTTTGCACTTTTACTATTGTCCTTATAAGACTCGGGCATAACCAAGTACGAGCCCAAGGAGGTGGTTCGGGTCCCGCACGTTACAGATCAAATCAGATATAGGTTGCTAATATGTATATAAACAATAGCACTTGCAAGATTGATTGGAAATATTAAAACGTTAATTTTTATCAGTTCTCCAAGAAATATAGTCCTCTGATTATATATGCATGTATTGAAATCAGAATTTAAGTCACAAAACAAGATCTACAATGTATTCAATTTATTTTCCAAGCAATAAGTAGTGTTTTTATGGATTTACAAATACTAAATACAAATTTCTGAGTGGGAATAAGATATGAAGTATCCCTACGCTCTGAACTATTTTAGCGAGGGTAGAATGTAAACAACTGGCTGCAGCAGAGATCGTGTCCTACATGTATGTGTATTGAACGTCGATCGCAGGCAAGGGAGAGAACAGAACAGTATACACTAAAACAAAACAGAAGGAAGCGTTCTGCTTGAATTGAAACAAGCAATTAAATAAATTTCGGATTAACACAGAGGCATCTGAGGCCCAATAGTCCCTATTGAGCTCCAAAATTCACAGTAAATTATGACAAAAGCGAAGTTATTTTTGCACTTCACCGTAAATTATCACAAAAGCGAAGTTATTTTCACCCCTCTGTTTTTGTAATTCATTAAAAAAAATCTATTTAGAACGTAAAAATATCGTCCCGATCTTATAAATCTATTTGTTTTCCAATTTTGTCCGAATTTTCCGTTTTTTTTAGGTCACCTGAGTAACTCAAGTGACCTATTGCTATGCGTTTTCGTCCGTCGTTGGGTGTCGTGTGTTAACATTTGAACATTTTCAGCTTCTTCTCTGAAACTACTGAACCAATTTCAACCAAATTTTGTATACAGCATCTATGGGTGAAGGGGAAAAAAATTTTGAATTTTATTTTCCCCGCCCTCCTGGGGCCTGAGGGGTGGGGCCAAAACCACTAAAATTTTTGCAATCTTTAAAAATCTTCTTCTTTACTCATGGACAAGCAGGCAAATTGTTGACATGAATGTAATGAAGATTGAGTCCTCTACCCAAATTGTGAAATTCATGGCCCCAGGGTCAGGGGTTCAAGTGCTAGGGTGGGGCTATATAGAGTATATAGTGAAAATGCATTATTTCTTTGAAAATCTTCTCTGCTCCTGGGTATAAAGTAAACTAACTAAGTACATAGTAATGATGAGCAAGAGTGCCTCTTCCAGAATTGTGAATTTTATGGCCCCAGGATCAAGGGTTCTGATGTTATGGCGGGGCTCTATTGATTATATAGTGAAAATGCATTAATTCTTCAAAAATCTTCTTCTCTGCTCCTGGGTATTAAATAAAGTAACTAAGTACATAGTTATGATGAGCAAGTGTGCCTCTTTCAAAATTGTGAATTTCATGGCCCCTGTGTCAGAGGTTTTGCCATTTGGTGTAAAGGGGGGGGGGGTCTTTTGATTATATAGTAAAGATATATTAATTCTTTGAAAATTCTTTTCCTTTGCTACTGGGTATTATGCTAATGATCCATGTATATATATTTATGATGAAAAAATGTGCATCTAGCACAAATGGTTAATTTCATACCCCTGGGTCGAAGGTATCGGGGGGGGGGGGGGGGGGGGGGTTACATAGTCTGAAAATAAATTAATGCTTTGAAATCTGCTCATTGGTATTAATCAACCATTTATGATAAAATAAAATTTATGATAAAATTTCCAAAATTTTGAAATGTGTGGCTCCAGGGTCAGAGGTTCCTTCCTTTGGGGTGGGGTGCACAACTGGTTATAAAGGTTATAAAGTGGAAGTGCATTTTCTCTTTGTTACTCTGATCTACCTCTGGGTATTAAGTAAATAGCGTAAGCATGCCAAGTTTATAATTATGATAAGCAATGGTGCCTCTTTCAAAATTGTGAATTTCATGGCCTCTGGTTTAAAACACAAACCAAATTCATTTCTTGGAAAGTTGTTACATGAATCTCAGGTGACCTACAAGACACGTTGGCCTCTTGTTTATTTTAACATTTTTTTTTCTATCTTTATTGTAGATGTTGCGACTATCAAATGCCTCTAAACGGTCATCAACAGTTGGGGAGATTGTAAATCTTATGTCTGTAGATGCACAAAGATTTATGGACCTTATGACTTATATTCACACCATCTGGTCAGGACCATTCCAGATAATTGTGGCATTATACTTTTTGTACATGGAGCTTGGTCCCAGTATATTTGCTGGATTTGGAGTAATGATTATTTTAATTCCGATCAATGCATTAATCGCCAAAAAGACGAGAGATTTGCAGGTAAATTATTTTAGACTGTTTAAATGATCACTCAGAGTTTAGTCAATCTAGTGAAATTGTTGGCCCAACCCCTGCGAAATGATCAAGAATAATTCTTCAACTTTTAAGAAAAGTTCATGAATTATATTCTTGAATCTGCTCATGAATTGTTCATGAAGATCCCATGAAGTTAAAACTGGACACTCATGATTTCAAGGATTTTATTCATGAAACTAAGTTCAAGAATATTCAAGAATAGTTTGTTGTTCATGAAGAAATTTGGATTTTTTAATTGCCTGCAAAATGATCAAGAATAATTCTTGAACTTTCAAGGAAAGTTCATAAATTATACTCTTGAACTTTCAAGAAAAGTTCATGAATTATATTAATAAATTCAATGCATTTTCATGAACTATTCATGAATAATTTGTAAAAGTTATTTAGGAATGTTCATGAATTATTCATGAATGTTCTTGCTTCTTTGTAAACAAAAATGTAACAAGTCATGCAAAATGAAAAACTGTAAAAGAAGATATTTTATAATATAGCATCTTGAAAGATTTCACAGACTTTTTGTTTTCCAATCATGGTAACAAAATCTTTGTTCAAGTAAACAACTCTGATAAGTGATAACGAAAAAAATGAATTACGTAGTTCATTCCTGGTAAAATTATGAAAAATTTCAATTCAAACATGACTCTTTGCAGAATCCTTAACCTTACTTGGTCAAAAGGAGAGCGGGTTCCTTACTCAGCATATTTCAAAGTGTGTTTTCATGCCTAAAATAGAATAATTTTTAATCCAAGTCTGGTAGAAGAGTGTGTTCAGCAATTAGGGCATCAGCTAAAAAGGCTTTCAAGGATTTTGAGCAGAGGTGGTGAATTAAAAAATTCTTATTGGCTTTTTTTCACCGTGCATAACCCCACATATGGGGGCACGGAATGGTGCCACCCGGGGGCATACATGTTAACCTACTGTGATGAAAAATAGGGAGATTCAGACGTCAAAAGCGGAAGCATTGCGCGCGCGTTGTTTTACGCTAGGATTTATAAAGATAATATATATATTTCATGTAATATACAATGCATGTATGGCCTTAAATAAAAACTGCAATAATTAAATATTAACTGCAAAGAAGTAGACAAAAACACCTTCAAATAATTATTTTTCATGCTTATCATTTTGCTTTGATTCACTGGCTGTTTACTTAGCCTTTTAAAGAGTGATCTTTGCTGATATAGCCTAGAAGCAATAATTCTGAATGTTCTTTCAGTTGTAAAACACAACAAATGATGACATGGTTTAATCTAGATCTAAAACTAGTTCCTATCTTTCGTTAAATAAATAGATTTCCCACGATCGGATGAACGAAAATGAAAGTAGAGATGTGCCCCATGGCTTGGTCAATCGAGTGATTTCTATTGACTTTATTGATAAAATTGTGAGCTCCAGTGCTTTTGTAGACGATGTCAAGCGTTTTCATCCAATTCTAAAATGTTTTATCTCCTTTTTTATGGCAGTAATGTTGAAAATTTATCGTAACCAATGTAATCACTGGTAATCTTGTGCTGTTGTCATTGTCAAATACATGCTTTGAAATTTACGTATACATCGGTACAAAAAAAACGTTTGTTTGCTTCCAGGTCAAATCACGCGATATATCTAACGAGATTTTATGACGAGTGGCTTCCAAAATGGATACCCAAGCGAACCAAAAATACTTCAGACGGAACCTTTGTAGAAAAGCGGTAGATTTACGAATAAAATCGGTAGGCGGGAGATGGAATGAAAAAGCGGTAGACTCCCGCCTAAATCGGTAGAGTTAACATGTATGCCCAGGGGTGAGGAATTAGAAGCGGAATTTTCAATGTTCGTTGACCTGATTAGCTTTCCTACAGTGATTGAGATGAAAATAATCCTAAATTCACTTACGGCGGAACACAGTGATATCCCAGCTTACTGTTACTGGTTTCCCAGCTCGGAATTCGTCCTAGAAATACATGAACACTTCTGCAATATCTGGCAAGAGCATGTGGGAATGCAAATTTGACCGTTTCTTTGTGAAAATTGGTGCCTTATATATCACTCAGCTTCATTTGACTTGTGTGGGGGACTTCTAGATATGATTTTGCTCCAGACACTCTAATGTTTCAGAGAATTTCACCTCAAATAAAGGGGACAGACTTCAATATAAGTATGTGGCACTCGGGGGTGAAGATTTTAGTGGAGGCTGGGGGAAGGAATAAATCTCTAACTAGTGGAAAGGAATTGTTTCTATAAAAATTATATTGATTATACAAACATTGAATTGCTACAATAAATTTTTTAACTCTCTCAAAATTTCATAAACCTTTTCCCTGAATAAGTCTGCTTTAGCGCATATTTAAACTGTTTACTAGACATCTATTTGTATCATTCGATATAATTTAATTTTAGTTGAAACACATTTGGTTGGATAAAAGATTTAATTTATATTGCATCACATAACTTGGCTACGTCACAATGAGCTACGACAAAAACGTTTACACTCCGCTCCTGAAAAATAATCTTTGTCTTCTATGATCTTTCATAAGCTAAATCTCATAATAATGTGAACTTCAAACAATATGTATTTCGGAGTTGAAATTACTTGATTTTTGGATCATTCATTCACTCTTCGCTTTGAAAACAGCTCATGTGGATTGAAAATGAATTTCGATCTGCAATTTCAATCGGATGTTTTCCCCACGTCCGGGTCGAATTGTACCCGCCCATTTCATTGTCTATCACTGAATGTTTTAATTGCCAGTTAATGTTCCGCGGTCGTAAGATTCATTCCTTAAATATACTTTAAGGTATACAATTCTTTTACAGTAAATAGAACTTGAGCAATAGTTAAGAGTGCATATTACATATATACTACTTGTTAGTCCGTTATTTATACACTGAATTGACGAGGGATTTTCCAGTTCATGACAAGGGGCATACGGTGGATGTGACCGGTCGGCAGGGGATGCTCACTCCTCCATGGTACCTGATCCCACCTCTGATGTTTAGCAGGTCCGTGTTTGCTCTGCTCCTGTTTTATGAACTTTTGATCTTGAATACTGTTCATTATCTCCATTTGTTCCATGTATATTCCCCATTTTAAAAAGTGAGCTATCTCCCCTCAAAATCGGAACTCTTCTACACTAGCATAACTTCCGCAGACTACACGTTATGATAATCCAACAAAATAGTGATCAACTTACACGGTGCATTAACAATTTTAAAAGAAGGAAACAGTTTGCAATTTTTTTTTTAGATAATAAGCGATTTTATAAAGGGTTTGTTGTCTTTCAATGAACATTTTCAATAGAAAAAGTAAAACATGAATAACACTTGAGAAAAGAATGTTTTCCGTTAATTAACAAGAAATACGCTAGGAAATTATTGTATCAATTTCGTGTTTCTGCAGTCAATTCTCTGATCTAAACCAAAATGTGTATTTTACTCGGGAATATGCATGTACATACGCTTAGATCCTGCACTAAAACTTTGATTAAATGCAGCTCAGACTTTATACGACATATGTAACACGAATTCAGATCGATGCTATTTTGATTAGTCTTTCTTCGTTACATGAGCACATGAGATTAAATTATTCATTTAGAATTCCATTCAAAGTTTTAATACTATACATGCAGTGAATCAATTATTTTACAAATAAAAAATTCTGGAAACACGGTTACTTCAAATGAAATAGGCCTTTAATATATTATTGTCACCAAATGTGTTCTTGTAAGTAAAAGTTCTATTTTATGACATACAATCGAGCAAAAACGCAGTTTCTTGGTATCGGTCGCGGAAGACGAACTACTGCTGTATATGCAGCAATTTCAGGGGTAAAACTGTAGATGGACATGTCATCAGTCTCCAAAAGATTCCTAGAGATGCAGAGAAGAAAAATTGATTTAGAATTTTATATATGCGTGTTCATGCAGTGAAGTTAATTATAAATATACTGACTATTGAAAGGAGAGGAGCTAACAAGGCGTTCAGAATACCCATAGCTTCAGATATATAAAAATCATATTCAATTTGTGAAAAGAATTTAGAGTAAATTTTTCATTATTGAAATTAAGATAAACAAAACCTTTCTGAGAAAAATTTTCTCGAAAAAAAAATTATTCCAGACCTAGCAATAAAAAACATTGAGTATCACCACAGGCACTTTAGGGCTGGACCCCCCTTTTTAGCTCACCTGAGCCGAAGGCTCAAGTGAGCTTTTCTGATCACATTTTGTCCGTCGTCCGTCCGTCTGTCTGTCCGTCCGTCCGTCTGTAAACTTTTCACATTTTCGACTTCTTCTCAAGAACCAATGGGCCAATTTTAACCAAACTTCGTACAACACATTCTTGGGTGAAGGGGAGTTTAAATTGTAAAAATGAAGGGCCGAGTCCCCTTACAAGGGGAGATAATAAAGAAAAAACAAAAATAGGGTGGGGTCACAAAAAAATCTTCTTCTCAAGAACCACTGGGCCAGGAAAGCTGAAACTTATGTGGAAGCATCCTTGGGTAGTGTAGATATTAAATTGTTAAAATCATGACCCCCAGGGGTAGGGCGGGGCCACAATAGGGAATCCAAGTTTTACATAGAAATATATAGAACAAATCTTTAAAAATCTTCTTCTCAAGAACCACTGGGCCAGGAAAGCTGAAACTTATGTGGAAGCATCCTTGGGTAGTGTAGATATTAAATTGTTAAAATCATGACCCCCGGGGGTAGGGTGGGGCCACAATAGGGAATCCAAGTTTTACACAGAAATATATAGAACAAATCTTTAAAAATCTTCTTCTCAAGAACCACTGGGCCAGGAATGCTGAAACTTATGTGGAAGCATCCTTGGGTAGTGTAGATATTAAATTGTTAAAATCATGACCCCCGGGGGTAGGGTGGGGCCACAATAGGGAATCCAAGTTTTACATAGAAATATATAGAACAAATCTTTAAAAATCTTCTTTTCAAGAACCACTGGGCCAGGAAAGCTGAAATTTATATGGAAGCATCCTTGGGTAGTGTAGATTCTAAAGTTTTAAAATAAAAAAGGGATGGGGGTTGTTGGGCATGATAGGTATAGCAAGAGGGAGAATCTGGTAAAGATCTGTATCACCCAAGTTACTCAGGTGAGCGATGTGGCCCATGGGCCTCTTGTTTCACATCACCTTTACTATTGAAAATGTCCATTGAAAGGTTGGTTTTACCCCCCACTTCTTACCACAGTATAGTGATATCAAGGAAATGTAGGACTGTATCACTGTGTCAAAAAAAAAAAAAAAAAAAAAAAAAAAAAAAAAAAAAATTGGCCACTACCCCCCCCCCCCCCCCCCCCCCCCCCCCCCCCCCCCAACCTCGAAATAAGATTTTCAAATTTGTTCAAAATCCCTCCCTTCTTTTTTGCTTGTCAACTTTTACAGGTAAGTAAATTTTTTTCTTGCCCGCCCCCCTTTAAAAAAAGGTCGCACGTAGCATCGTTTTTACCCCCCCTGTTGCTTTGTGCCTGTTGTAGCAGAGATTTTACCACAATGATCAATAAGATGATTAATGACACATTTTATGTTTGTTTAACTTTGATTTTGTTAAGTCTTTCCACAGATTTCACAGGGAAACCGTGCGTACTTTCAACTTCTGCATGAAAAATACATTTGAAAAAAACTGAGAAACTTAATTCTAATTACACTTTATAATATTTATCCAATTTCTTCAACAACAGATCTATGTTAAGCTGAACATAAAAGACAGTTCCAATTTAAATTTATATACCAGGATCTTAACAATTAAAACAATGCAGATTTTAAAAATTACGATTGATATACAATGACTAAAAATTATTCCTTCCCCCAGCCTCCACTAAAATCTTCACCCCCGAGTGCCACACACTTAAATTGAAGTCTGTCCCCTTTATTTGACATGGAATTCTCCGAAACATTAGAGTGTCTGGAGCAAAATCATATCTAAAAGTCCCTCACATGAATCAAATGAAGCTGAGTGATATATAAGGCACCAATTTTCACAAAGAAACGGTCAAATTTGCATTCCCACATGCTCTTGCCAGATATTGCAGAAGTGTTCATATATTTCTAGGACGAGTCCCGAGCTGGGAAACGAGTAACAGTAAGCTGGGATATCACTGTGTTCCGCCGTAAGTGAATTTAGGATTATTTTCATCTCAATCACTGTAGGAAAGCTAATCAGGTCAACGAACATTGAAAATTCCGCTTCGAATTCCTCACCCCCGAGTGGCCCCATTCTGCGCCCCCATATGTGGGGTTATGCACGGTGTTTCTTGTAGAATTTCCAGAATTTCATCACATGGAGCCTCTGATCGAAAAATATTCATATTTTCATTTCTTTCTTTTGTTTTTAGCTCACCTGAGCCGAAGGCTCAAGTGAGCTTTTCTGATCACATTTTGTCCGGCGTCCGTCTGTCGTCTGACTGTCCGTCTGTTTGTCCGTCTGTCTGTAAACTTTTCACATTTTCGACTTCTTCTCAAGAACTGCTGGGCCAATTTCAACCAAACTTGCCACAAAGCATCCTTGGGTGAAGGAGATTCAAGTTTGTTCAAATGAAGGGCCAGGCCCTCATTCAAGGGGAGATAATTGGGAATTAATGAAAATTTGGTGGTATGTTTTAAAAATCTTCTTCTCAAGAACCACTGTGCCAGGAAAGATGAAACTTATGGGGAAACATCCTCAGGTAGTGTAGATTCAAGTTTGTTCAAATCATGACCCCCTGGGGGGTAGGGTGGGGCCACAATGGCCGACCAAAGTTTTACATAGAAATATATAGGAAATTTCTTTAAAAATCTTCTTCTCAAGAATGACAAAGCCATAATTCATAATATTTATATGGAAGCATCCTCAGATAGTGTAGATTCAAGTTTGTTCAAATCATGACCCCTGGGGGTTAGGCAGGGCCACAATGGCCGACCAAAGTTTTACATAGAAATATATAGGAAAATTCTTAAAAGATCTTCTTCTCAAGAATAACAAAGCCATTATTGGTCATATTTATATGGAAGCATTCTCAGGTAGTGTAGATTCAAGTTTGTTCAAATCATGACCCCTGGTAGGTAGGGCAGGGCCACAAGGGCAAATCAAAGTTTTACATAGACATATATAGGAAAATTCTTGAAAAATCTTCTTCTCAAGAATAGCAAAGCCATTGCTCATGGGACTACTTTTGGATTTAAACTTTTCAATGATAAACCAATAAACCTACTTTTTCCTAGCCACAGTGCTCAGGTGAGCCGAAGGCTCAAGTGAGCTTTTCTGATCACATTTTTTCTGTCGTCTGTCTGTCTGTCTGTCTGGCTATCCATCTGTCTGTCTGTCTGTAAACTTTTCACATTTTCGACTTCTTCTCAAGAACCACTGGGCCAATTTTGACCAAACTTGGTACAAAGCATCCTTGGGTGAAGGGAAATTTAAATTGTTAAAATGAAGGGCCAAGTCCCCTCACAAGGGGAGATAATCAAGAAAAGACAAAAATAGGGTGGGTCATTAAAAAATCTTCTTCTCAAGAACCACTGGGCCAGAAAAGCTGAAACTTATGTGGAAGCATCCTGGGGTAGTGTAGATTCTAAATTATTCAAATCAGGACCCCCGGGGGTAGGGCGGGGCCACAATGGGGAATCCAAGTTTTACATAGAAATATATAGGAAAAATCTTTGAAAATCTTCTCAAGAACCACTGGGCCAGAAAAGCTGAAACTTATGTGGAAGCATCCTGGGGTAGTGTAGATTCTAAATTGTTCAAATCATGACCCCTGGGGGTAGGGCGGGGCCACAATGGGAAATCCAAGTTTTACATAGAAATATATAGGAAAAATCTTTGAAAATCTTCTTCTCAAGAACCACTGGGCCAGAAAAGCTAAAACTTATGTACACATGGAAGCATCCTGGGGTAGTGTAGATTTCAAAATATCTAAATTATGATCAGTGGGGTAGGGTGAGGTCGCAGTATGTATTTAAAGGGGGAAATCTGGTAAAGAACAGAATGGTCAAAGCTTCTCAGGTGAGCGATGTGGCCCATGGGCCTCTTGTTTATCTTCTGATCTCAGCTCATCAACATTATCTGTGAACTGCTTCTCTTTTCCCTACAAGAACAAAGATTTTCTGAAAATGCTCATCATGCCCATGAATGTGAAAACTTAAGGAGGAACAGGACCTTCCGCTGAAAAAATTCCTGTCAGTGAATTTTTTTCGTATTTTTTATATTACTAATGTAATATGTACTTAACATTTTAAAACGGTCCTTGCATGGGATTTCTTGACTTATTTAAAAGATATCGCCCCACAAATACCGCCCTGTTTAGAGTTTGTATGGAGTTTAAATACTTCATGTTTACGGGCCCAAAACGGAGTTCATGATGCTATTTTTTACACACAAACGATAAATATGATAGATAATACTATATAATCAAATATTTCAGAATATTCATAGTGTTTAAATTATCTGAAAGCAATTGTTTTAATTTTATAGTATTTGAGTGGGATAATTTCTGCATTTTTAGCTCTACTGGTCAGAGACCAGAAGAGCTTATGCGATAGTAATGCGTCCGTCGTCCGTCCGTCCGTCTGTCTAGCTGTCCGTCTGTCTGTCTGTCTGTAAACAATTTTTCAAAATGCTACTCCTCCTACAGTTTTGGTCTGATTTCAATATAACTTGGCACACAAGTAGACTACACTAAGATACATAATTTTGTGCATCTGTTTTTGATTTCAATGAACGGTGTTGCCGTGGTTACTAAAAATAGAAATTTCTGTGAAATTCTTTCAAAATGCTACTCCTCCTACAGTTTTGGTCTGATTTCAGTATAACTTGGCACACAAGTAGACTACACTAAGATACATAATTCTGTGCATCGGTTTTTGATTTCAATGAATGGTGTTGCCGTGGTTACTAAAAATAGAAATTTCTGTGAAATTCTTTCAAAATGCTACTCCTCCTACAGTTTTGGTCTAATTTCATTATAACTTGGCACACAAGTAGACTATACTAAGATACATAATTCTGTGCATCGATTTTTGATTTCGATGAACGGTGTTCCCTTGGTTACTAAAAATAGAAATTTCTTTGAAATTCTTTCAAAATGCTACTCCTCCTACAGATTTGGTCCGATTTCAGTATAACTTCGCACACAAGTAAACTACACTAAGATACATAATTCTGTGCATCGGTTTTTGATTTCGATAAACGGTGTTGCCGTGGTTACTAAAAATAGAAATTTCTGTGAAATTCTTTCAAAATGCTACTCCTCCTACAGTTTTGGTCTGATTTTGATATAACTTGGCAAACAAGTAGACTACACTAAGATACATAATTCTGTGCATCGGTTTTTGATTTCAATGAACATGTTGCCATGGTTACTAAAAATAGAAATTTCTGTGAAATTCTTTCAAAATGCTACTCCTCCTGCAGTTTTGGTCTGATTTCAGTATAACTTGGCACACAAGTAGACTATACTAAGATACATAATTCTGTGCATTGGTTTTTATTTTGATGAGTGGCAAGGATCATTTTTCTATTTATTGCTGATTTAAAGTCTCAAGTCCCAACTGCTACTTTTCTCTTCCTTTGTTTTAAGTATAAACCAGTAGAGCTACAGTCTCGACAGAGACTTCTGGTTCAAGGCACCCTTGTGAAAATAGACCAGGATATCCCAAGATTTCCTGAGATTTTCTCAAGATATCTTTGTTAAAAATCCCAGGAAATCTTAAGATTATCCTGGTACCTGACCTCAGGAATTGTCAGGATGGTATTGGAACAAGGATTTCTCAGGATTTCACAGGACATCCTGGTAAAGCAAAATTTCCTGACATGTCTTGAGAATTCCTGGGACCACAATTATCTTGACCTCAGGAATATTTCACAATGTTTCATGGTAGTACAAAAATCCTGTGATGTCTTGAGATTTCCTGGGATTACAACCCTGTCATCATCCTGGCCTCAGTTTGACTTTGTAGTGTAAAAATCCTGGGATATCTTGAGATATTCCTGAGATTAACAATCCCCTTATTGTCATATTGACCTCTAGGATTTTGTCACTTTTTTTTCAAAAACAGGTTCAAGTTCTCAAAATGCATTTAAATATGGACAATGTCTCTCTGTACACTTAAAAGACAAAAGAATTATTATTTATGCAAATTATTCTTTAATCATTTTTTTTTTCTTTGGAACTTAAAAAGTCTTTCATGATGCAAGGAATGGTGGTAAAACTGACTTCAGGGATGCATTCTGTTATTAGGCCTGTAACGTAAAATAAGTTACTTTATTATTCTAAAACAATCACAATGTTTGTATTAATGGTCAAAATAAAAAAAAAGATATGATATTTTTCATAGTTCAGTTGGTCATGAAAGACCAGTCAAAAAAAAAAAATCATATGCATCAATATTAAATTAGCAAATTACACTGAAAGAAATATAGAAAATACTGCACTGAGCTGTGTACTATAATAATGTACATTAGACCATGTTTATATATAGTTCTTAAAAGAAACTACAGAGAATTTGTAATAATTGTTTAGGAAAATGTTTGATCATATATTAGAAACTATTTATAGAATATTATATAATTACATGATGTCATGATGTAACTCATGTACATATATTTTACACATGTATTGTGATAACATACTGTATTTTATATATCTAAATTAAGTACTGATTTATTATTAACACAGAGGTTAAAATACTATGCTATATAATCATAGTAATCAGAAATGAGGGATGGAAATACAAATTTAAGCCCATGCACTTACCCTTTTCATAGCATTCTTTAGTACCACCAACTAATCTTTGAAATTTTTCCTCTCATTGCATCCAGGTCATTCGTATCTTCAATAATTCCTCATCTCATGGATATAGACACAATTAACTTTTAAATGTTGACATCTAGTTCAATATGGTGATGGCATATTGTATTTCCCAAAGCATATTTCACTTCTTTACTGTAAAAATACTTTCATGTTCCTCACAAACATTTCGGTTTGCATTGAAATTTTGAACTGGTCTGAGAAGGCGCACAAATCCTGACTGGCTCTCCTCATTGGATACTTCCTTAGTTTAAGTAATTGTGGGGGACATAACAGGTTGTTTAGGTTGAGGAAAGTGTTTGTAAATTGATGGGATGAAGATTAGAAGGTCAATAAATTAAAGAAACTCCTGCCTGGCCCCCAATCATTTGTGATGCTATCATCAGAAAGAATTAACACTTAACACATGGGCAATTGTAATGAAGGGACCACATAGAGATATTGAGTCTTGACTTCAGGATATTCTTGGACTTTGAATTGAACAGTCCTGATCTCAAGATATACCAGGTCTTACTTGATTCAGTTTGTTTTAGTTCAGAAAATATCGAAAGTCCTGAGATTTCCTTGTTTCAGGACTTGATCTCTTCTAAAAGACCTGAAAAATCCTGGGAAGATCCTGTTCTGGTAAAGAGTTTACATGAAGTCCTGACATTTCCTGATAAAATCCTGAACCTGATATCAGGACATCTTAGGATTTGACAATTGTCAGGAGCATAACTTTTGGAGAGCAGGACATGTCAGGAGATCTCAGGAAAATCCCAGGATATCCTGACTTCTCCTGACCCTTCAGGATTTATTTCTGCAAGGGAGCTGAGCTTCAACGACAAAAACCTCATTTGGAAAAAAATTCTGTCAATAAATATTTCTAAATTTACGATTGAATGTCAGTCCTTCATCGTAATTATTTACTGCATAAATATCACAGGGTGAAGCTTACCTCAATATCGCACAGGACATCGTTGAATTAGACGTAAGCATGATAAAAACGCTTCACGTTCGTATTTTCCGAGTGCGGGAAATCAATTGTGACGTCACACGAAAACATAAACATTCAAAATTATCTAAATAGAGAGAATCTCTGCTACTTCACACGAAAAAATATTAATTTAAAAAAATCTGCTTCAGAAATTTATCACGATACATTGATTGTGACCTGTTTATTTTGAAATAAAACTGTTCATGACGGATGTGTGTACTTGATCTCGCTGCACTGAGAATTCAAACACTACGTCTGACGTCACTGATGTCAGACTGCAGGGTAAAGAGAATCAAATGTGTGGATTGGGCAACGTTACAATATCTAAATGATGGCAAGATCTTTAAAAATTTTATTAAAAATAATTTCTAAAATTAAATGTTTAAAAAACAATTTTAGAATTTAGAATTTAAAATTACACTAGAACTGTTGATTTTAACAACGTTTAACATGTATATCATCACCGATTATGACGTAATATGTCTTTTTAGTCATGTGACATGTGTCCTGTCTCCCCTTAAGACTTAATTGTATTTTTTGCACATTTGTTTCATTTAATTCTGCATCATAGGCACTGCCATATATTATTAAAGCATTTCGAGCGGGAGTTTAGCCTGTTTCCCTTGCCTGCCATGTTGTAGGTGACAGGTAAAAATGGCAAATTTGTGACTTGTGAAACAGGCCCCATTGTCTGTGACAAGTACATCGGGAATTCCATGCGTAGCAAACGCCTTTCTGAATTTTTCAATTGTCACTTCAGATGTAGAAGTCGATGTCTTAAACACCTCGATCCATTTGCTGTACGTATCGATAATGATCAAAAACATGGATCCCATAAATGGTCCTGCGTAATCTGCATGTATTCTAGACCATGGATGATCTGGCCACACCCAGGGAGCTACTGCTGGCGTGGCACTTTGCATTTGACAATCTTCACATCCAAGTACTTTTCTCTCGATGTCTTCATCTAGTCCGGGCCACCATAAGTAGCTCCTTGCTAGGCTTTTCATCTGGAATAACTTTTCCCTTCCTTGTTCTGGAATCACCACACGACTCCCCAAAGAATACAGCCTTCATGTGTACTTAGTTCGTTCCGTCTGCTGAAGTACGGACAAAGTTTCTCATTACTGTTCTTCTCTTTCCATCCATTCTGAATGAAATATATCACCTGATGCAAGAGTGGATCGGACTATGTCCATTCCTCAATTTCTTCAGCATGCACTGGTGTACCATCGAAGCGTTCAATGAGTAGAATGGTCTAACCCGGCAGGGGTACATCCACACTCTCCTTGAGTGGTAGACGACTCAAACAATCTGCATTACCATTCTTTTTACCCTCCTTGTACAATATTTCGTACTCGTATCCTGCAAGGATTAACGCCCATCTCTGTATTCGAGCTGCAGCCATTGTTGGAATGGCTCTGTCAGGTTTGAATAGTCCCAACAGTGGTTTATGGTCTGTATAAATGACAAATTTATGACCATAGAGGTACTGGTGAAGTTTTTTCACTCCAAAAATAATTGCAAGTCCCTCTTTTTCCAACTGAGAGTAGTTTTTAGCTCACCTGAGCCGAAGGCTCAAGTGAGCTTTTCTGATCACATTTTGTCCGGCGTCCGTCTGTCCGTCTGTCTGTCTGTCTGTAAACTTTTCACATTTTCGACTTCTTCTCAAGAACCGCTGGGCCAATTTCAACCAAACTTGCCACAAAGTATCCTTGAGTGAAGGGGATTCAAATTTGTTCAAATGAAGGGCCACGCCCTTATTCAAGGGGAGATAATTGGGAATTAATGAAAATTTAGTGGTATATTTTAAAAATCTTCTTCTCAAGAACCACTGTGCCAGGAAAGATGAAACTTATGGGGAAACATGCTCAGGTAGTGTAGATTCAAGTTTGTTCAAATCATGACCCCCAGGGGTAGGGCGGGGCCAAAATGGCCGACCAAAGTTTTACATAGAAATATATAGGAAAATTCTTTAAAAATCTTCTTCTCAAGAATGACAAAGCCATAATTCATCATATTTATATGGGAGCATGCTCAGGTAGTGTAGATTCAAGTTTGTTCAAATCATGACCCCCGGGGGTAGGGCGGGGCCAAAATGGCCGACCAAAGTTTTACATAGAAATATATAGGAAAATTCTTTAAAAATCTTCTTCTCAAGAATGACAAAGCCATAATTCATCATATTTATACGGGAGCATGCTCAGGTAGTGTAGATTCAAGTTTGTTCAAATCATGACCCCCCGGGTAAGGGCTGGGCCAAAATGGCCGACCAAAGTTTTACATAGAAATATATAGGAAAATTCTTTAAAAATCTTCTTCTCAAGAATGACAAAGCCATAATTCATCATATTTATATGGAAACATGCTCAGGTAGTGTAGATTCAAGTTTGTTCAAATCATGACCCCCGGGGGTAGGGCGGGGCCAAAATGGCCGACCAAAGTTTTACATAGAAATATATAGGAAAATTCTTTAAAAATCTTCTTCTCAATCATTTTCTAAAAAATAGCAAATCCATGATTGGTCATGGGACTACTTTTGGATTTAAACTTTACAATAAAAAGCCATTTTATACTAGTCCTACCCTTGGTGCTCAGGTGAGCGATGTGGCCCATGGGCCTCTTGTTTTCTGCTGGAGCAAGTGTTCTTAACATGTAAGCTATTGGTTTCTCCCCTTCATCTGTGATGTGTGACAACACCACTCCCAATCCAATTGGCGAGGCATCACAGGACATGACAAGCTTCTTTGTGGAATCAAAATGAACTAGTAGATATGAAGATCTCAAAAGGTCTTTCACTTCTTGCATAGCTTTTGACTGTCTAGATCCCCAAGACCATGATACATATTTAGCTAAGAGTTCATGTAATGGTGCTAGCACAGTTGACAATTTTGGTAAGTAGCAACCATAATAGTTAAGCATTCCAAGGAAGGCCTGTAGTTCTTTGATGTTACTAGGTTCAGGTAAGTTCTTGATAGCTTGCACTTTGTCTTCAGTTGGCTGTCGTCCATACTTGTTTATGCGATGCCCAAGGTATGTTACTTCATCGGCCATGAACACACACTTTTCTTTTTTCAGACAAACTCCTGCTTTTTCCAACTTCTGTAACACTTGTTCAAGATTCTGTAAATGTTCATGTCGGGTTTTCCCAGTCACGAGTATATCATCTAAGCGAACAATAACACTTGGTATGCCCTGAAGTAGATTCTCAATACTTCTCTGAAATATGCCAGGAGCTGAAGAGATTCCAAAAGGTAAACGATTGTACTGGAAAAGTCCCTTATGAATGTTAATGGTGGTATATTTCTTGGACTCTTCATCCAACTCTAATTGCTGATAGGCCTGGCTCAGATCAAGCTTGGAGTACTGTTCACCACCTCCTAATATAGCAAATAGATCCTCTGTCTTAGGAATAGGGTAATTGTCCAGCTTAGACACTCTGTTCACTGTAACTTTATAGTCACCGCAAATATGCACAGTCTTGTCACTTTTAACTATTGGTACGATAGGGGTCGCCCACTCTGAAAACTCTACAGGGGTAACAGTTCCTTCACGAACTAATCTGTCCAACTCTTGTTCGATTTTCTCTTTCAACACAAAAGGTGGAGAACGACTTTTGAAGTATCTAGGTTTTTTGTGAGAGTCAACATAAATTTTGGCTTTCACCCCCTGAACTGTTCCTAATCCTTTCTTGAACACGATTTCATACTTCTTCAGAATCTGATCCACGTCAGTGTTTCCTTCCGTTTTCACGTGGAATACTTCATCCCAGCACAGCTTAATGATATCCAGCCAATCACGGCCAAGTAAGCACGATGTTTTCCCTTTGACCACTTCCGCCTTCAAGTTATACCGCTGATCTTTGAGGTCACAGTCAACTGCACGGTGACCAATATTGGAATAAGTTCCCCAGTGTAAGTACGCAGTTTTGTAAATGAAGGTTTCAAGTTTAACTGAGGGTCAGATTTACAAACAGTCTTGTATGCTTCTTCACTAATGACGGTCTTACTGGCTCCAGTATCCAACTCCATGGACTGGTTCACTCCATTCCAATTCAAGGACACACAATATGGTGGTTTCTTGCCTGGGTCCACCATATGATACAAGGTATACTCCGTGTGGTTTTCATCATCATCAGGTGAATCACATACAGCGTGTACATTTTCCCTTCTGGAATGATTCTTTGGTCTGTAACTCCCAAAATGACCTCTCGTTTTCCGCGGTACTTTATGCGTCTTTTGTGTTGAGATTCCTTTTCCTCGGCTGGCAGCTTGGTCCGCCTTCTTTTTTCTACATTCTGCAGCAATATGTCCAAACATGTGACAGTAAAAACACTTCACATTACTTTTGTCTTTGTGTGACTTGTCAGTTGCACTCACTTTGTTTACTTTTTCTGTGTGCGCTATTCCACTGTGAAGGTCAACTACTCCTTTCGCTGCAGTTTCCATGGATATGGTGATATCGTATACTTTCTTAAAGTTTAAATCCTTCTCTGCCAACAAACGCCTCTGAATTCTGTCATCCATGATACCACACACCAGAGGATCACGAATCATGACTTCCATGGTTTGACCAAAATTACAATGTTCTGTTCCTTAACCAAGTTCTGAAATACACCTTACACAACACAGAAATACTGTTTCTGCAATGTTTATGACATTTTAATTTTTTTTGCATTCCAGGCGACCATAATTTGATTTCTAGTTTTACGGATTTTTTTTTTAAAGAAAGGTCAGTTGGAGGTGGAAAAAAAACTAGAGGTACTGTGAGCAATGAGCTCACTAAATGATACCCCCCGCCTCCCATAATGCCCATGTGTTGCTATATATTGTTTTACGGTAATGTGTAAAGAGGAAAATGTTATCCAGAAGCTTCTATATGTAACGTCATAGGTAAACATATAATGGCAATGTCCATGTTTTGCTATGGGAAACCTAAAATACGTGTCAAATAAAAAAGTAAAACAGGAGGTGCACAATGGCAATATGTAATAAAGATTCTGTGAAAGTTTCATTACATTTCACTTAGTGGTATAAGAGGAGCTGCGGATAAGAGATAAAGCGTAACAGATGGACGGACGGATGGACGGAAATCCCGATTACTATATACCCTTCCACTTTTCAAGCGGGGGGTATAAAAAAGAAGACAAAATCATACCTGTCCATATGGCCGAAATTTTTTTTTTGGGGGGGGGGGGGGGGGGAGAAAACTAGCAACGACCTTTTGCACATACAAATTAAAGGTCACACATTTCACTGTAGCATATATAAACAAAGAAAAACAACTTACAAGATAAATTATTTGTTTTCAGCTCACCTGAGCTGAAGGCTCAAGTGAGCTTTTGTGATCACATTTTGTCCATTGTCTGTCCGTCCATCTAGCTGTCTGTCTGTCTGTTAACTTTTCACATTTTTAGCTCACCTCAACGAAGTTGGGGGAGCTTATGTAATACCATCGGCGTCGGCGTCTTGGGTAAAGGTTAAGTCTTTTGGAGCAGTTTTCTTTTCAAGTACTTCTATGTCCTATATTGATTAGACATGCATGGAAGATGTTTCTAGTGTGTTTCATTGTACCAGTCAAAGTTTCAGATGCTGCAATTTCAGCAAAGGAATGACCAGGTTAATGTTTTTGGATCAGGTTAACATTTTTGGTGCAGTTTTTGGTGTAAGTCTCATTTCCGAGTAACTATAAGCCCTATGTTGACCAAACTTGCATGGGTGGTATATCTTAGGATGCACACTTCCAGGCTTGCTTCGGGTGCTGAATCTGACCTACATTTTCCGCATGAGTGAACAGGTTTATGTTTTTGGTGCAGGTCTCATTTCCAAGTAACTATGAGCCCTTAATAGTGAACAAACTTGCACGGATGATACATCTAAGGATGCATACTACCAGACTTGCTTCGGATGCTGAATCTGACCTACATTTTCCAGTTGAGTGAGCAGGTTAAAGTTTTCGGTGCAGGTTTCATTTCCAAGGTACTATAAGCCCTATACTGACTAAACTTGCATGGATGATACATCTTAGGATGCATACTACCAGACTTGCTTCGGATGCTGAATCTGACCTACATTTTCCGGTTGAGTGAACAGGTTAAAGTTTTCGGTGCAGGTTTCATTCTAAGTTACTATGAGCCATATAATGACCAAACTTGCAAGGATGGTACATCTTAAAATGCATACTACCAGACTTGCTTCAGATGCTGAATCTGACCTACATTTTCTGGATTAGTGAAAAGGTTAGTTTTTTATACAGGTTTCGTTTCCAAATAACTTTGAGCTCTATGTTGGTGTGGTGTGGTGTGCGGTGTGCGGTGTGCGTTAACTTTTTAGAATATGGGCCATAACTCAAGAACCCCTTGGCCAATCATTGTCAAATTTGTTACAGGGTATCCTTGGCCCAAAGGCTACCATTTATACTAAAACTAGGGTTGGGACCCTAAAACAAGGGGAGATAATCAGGAAAATAGAACCAAAAGTACTGGTTGCTAAAAAATCTTCTTCTCCAGAACCACCTGGCAGATTTTCACCAAACTTACATACAAGGTCCAGAATATGTTGAAGATTAAAAATTGTTCAAGGCATGACCCTGGGGCTAAGGGCGTGGTCTCAAGGTCACTTCAAAGTTAACCAAAATTTACACTTAATAAAAACTTTGATATTTTGCTTACTATAAAGACTAGGATCATCAAATCTTGTAAGTTGATGCATCTTAGGACTTCACATCATGTTAACACAAAAGTAGGTCACGGTGACCTACTTTTTAAATTTTACAGGCTTTTGTTTTCAAATTGATTTGGAGGCATATTTTGGACACTTTAAGGCCTATTATCATCAAACTTTGTCAGTTGATGCATCTTGGGTCCTTAAACAAGGTCAACTTAAAAGTAGGTCACCTTGACCTACTTTTTGAATTTTATGGCCCATCTTTTCTAAAACATTTAATCCCATTGTTTCAGATACTGAAAGGTTTAGATTCACCAAATCTTGTAAGTTGATGCATCTTGGGGCCTTGAAATATATTTATGAAAAAGTAGGTCACTGTGACCTACGTTTTGAATTTTGCAGGCATTTGTTTTCACATTGTTTAAAAAGCATATATTGAATACTTTCAGACCTATGATCATCAAACTTTGTCAGTTGATGCATCTTGGGTCTTCGGAAAATGTTGACCAAAAAGTAGGTCACGATGACCTACTTTTGACATTTTATGGCTATATTTAAGTATCTTAGGTACTTTTTGGCTTATAATCATCAAACTTTGTCAGTTGATACAACTTGGGTTTTCGGAGAATGTCGACCAAAAAATAGGTCACTGTGACCTAGTTTTGACATTTTATGGCTATATTTCAGTATCTTAGGTACTTTTTGGCTTAGAATCATCAAACTTTGTCAGTTGATGCAACTTGGGTTTTCGGAACATGTCAACCAAAAAGTAGGTCACTGTGACCTAGTTTTGAATTTTATGGCTATATTTAGTTATCCTGGATACTTATTGGCCTAGAATTGTCAAACATTGTCAGTTGAGGCATCTTTGGTTTTCGGAGAATGTCGACCAAAAAGTAGGTCACAATGACCAACTTTTGATTATCTCAGGTATTTATTGGCTTAGAATCATGAAACATTGTCAGTTGATGCATCTTGGGCCCTCTGAAAATGTTGACCAAAAAGGAGGTCATGGTGACCTACTTTTGACATTTTATGCCTATATTCAAGTATCTTAGGTACTTTTTGGCTTAGAATTATCAAAACTTTGTCATTTGATGCAACTTGGTTTTACGGAGAATGTCGACCAAAAAGTAGGTCACTGTGACCTAGTTTCGACATTTTATGGTTATATCTTAGGTACTTTTTTGCTTAGAATTATCAAACATTGTCTGTTGAGGCATCTTGGGTTTTCGGAGAATGTCGACCAAAAAGTAGGTCACAGTGACCTACTTTTAATTATCTCAGATAGTTATTGGCTTAGAATCATCAAACATTGTCAGCTGATGCATCTTGGGTTCTGGGAAAATGTCGACCAAAAAGTAAGTCACGGTGACCAATTTTTGACATTTTATGGCTTTATTTAAGTATCTCTGGTACTTATTGGCATGGAATCATCAAACTCTGATAGTTGATGCATCTTTGGTCCTCGGAGAATGTCAATCATAAGAAGGTCACAGTGACCTACTTTTAATATATGAGGTACTTATTGGCTTAGAACCATCAATCTTTGTCAATTAATGCCAAACAATTGTCAGTCAATTAATCTTGAGTCTCAGAAAGTTTCAAATCAAAAAGTAGGTCACCATGTCCTACTTATGGTATTTTATAGTTATACTGAAATATCTTCAGTCCTAACTGGCAAAGAATCATCAAACTTTGTCAGTTCATGCATCTTAGGATACTTAGAGTAAGAGGCTTTATGGAACGCCATCACTGCCTTATAGCATAAAACTATGCATTCATTATGTCAATCTATCATTACGTGATGTGAACATATCTTTACGTTATATCATTTTTTTATGGGGTGATGTAAAAATATCTTTACATCATGTCAATGCTGCATTACATGAAGTAAACACATTCTTCCATTATGTCGGCACTTTATAACTTGAAGACCAAAGTTCATTATGTAAAGTGAAAATATGTTAACATTGTGTTAAAACTTAATTACGTGAAATGAATGTTTCTTTATATTATTTCATTACTTTAATATGTGAGGTCAAAATTGCATTACATCAAGTTAATTGCGTTTTACATGTGTTCTATGATTAAATTTATCATTACATTTAGTCAAAGTCCATTCCCTTTTGTGAGTGTATATTTCTATTATAACAAAGCATTATTACGTGATATTAATGTATCTTTATTTTATGCCGAGGTCATCACAATGTGAGGTGAATACATCTTACCTTTATGTCAGTTCTTCATTACGTGATGTAAAAAGGTTAATAACATAATGTGAACATATATTATGGAGACAGTCACGGCGTTCCATATTATATAAACACTTTATTACGTTATGTCAAAACTCCATTCCTTTATGTGGATATTTAATAAGAATATGTTAACTCTTTCTTATGTGATTTAAAACTATCTTTACATTGTGTTAATTCTTTATCATGTTGATTACAAATGTTCATTACGCTCTGTAAAATACATTTACATTATGTCAGAGTTGATAACCGTGTTTTCAGGACTGGGAAGGGGGGGGGGGGGCCTGATTAATTAGGACGAATTACAGACACACTATATGGGGGGGGGGGGGGGAGGGGTCTGACTTCCTCTTTTTTCCGACATAACTTTATTATAGAAAATGTTCATTGAAATTCAGTCCCACTTTTTGCTGAAGGATAAGGGTAATGTAGTATATTTGGAATTTTTTTAAGGACTGATCGAAGTTGGACCCCCCCCCTCCTTTCACCCGAAATAAGATTTTCGAGTTTGGATTTTTTTTTCGCTTTTTCTTGTACCTTATTTTTTTCTGGCTGACAAACCTCCCCCAGCTTTTAAAAACGATGCAACGTCCACTGGAATTAGTAATTTTTCAACCATTCTAGGACCAGAATTCTGTTACAAAAATCTACGTTTTCACTTAAATTAACAGGGGCTCATATCAGTTGCGATCTTGGGTTCTTGAAAAGAGTAGCTATAGGGGGACAATGTGGTGTCTAAGTTGGGGACCAGGGGGTGAAAGCCCGAAAGCTCTCAGGCTTAAGATTTTTTTTGATAAAACGTTTCAACTTATTTCAGTTATACTTTATGTAAAACTAATGCAATGTCCTACAAAGTAAAATCAATTGATTAATTTCATGCATATTTTGGTCACTAAAGATGGGAGGGCGGGATCCTCCCTTTCCCCACCAACCCACCAGTGCACGTATGAAATACGATGTATTTACACTTTTTTTTTTTAAAAAAAAGGAGGGTTAAAGACTGATAAAAAGCTGAGGACAGTGTTTTGTAGTTAGATCAGAAGTTTCGGACTTTTCAAATCGTCAATAAAGATTCCATGGGAACATGATCCTATTTTTAATTTAACCTGATATTTAATTATTAAGGATTAATTAAGTCTTGTGTATAATTTAATATTTGATACGTTTAATTTAAATCATTTGCAAGTTTAACATATGTGCATGTAATATTGAAAACACAAAACGAACTTTTAGGCATAACCTAAACCTTACGTCACATAATAAAGAGTTGAAATATTCTAAGATATACTGACAAGAGGCTAAGCATTTTAGACACAATGTAGAGATACAATGGCATAACATAATAATGATTTAATTGTCAAAAAGTAAGGGAAAATTGACATCATGTAATAGATTCCCGGCGTCTTGTAGCATATTGATGACACAATATAGTAAAGAATTGGCCACATGTGACAATTTTTTTCACATCATATATGAAATTCTGACATTGTGTTATAGCAACTTGATATTGAATTAAAGATAAATTCACATCATGTAATGAACTACTTAGACCAAATAGTAGAGAGTGCACATAATGTAATAATGAGTTTAAATTATATAATAACATCTTTACACCACGTAAAATTGTTTTGACTTAATGTCATAAAGAGCTGATATAATGCAATGGAAGATTGGCGCTTGCAATGTAATTGAAGTGCGAGTTAATGCAATAAAGACTTCACATAATGTAATGGAAAGTTGATATAACACAATAGTAGTGTGTGTAAATGTCATAAAGAGTTGACAAAATGTAATGGAAAGTTGACATAACGCAATAGTAGCGTTTGTAAATGTCATAAAGAGTTGACATAATGTAATGGAAAGTTGACATAACGCAATAGTACTGTAAGTAAATGTGACAATGTGTTTACATAATGTAATGGAAAGTTGACACAATGCAATTGTAGTGTTTTGCTATAAGGCAGTGACGGCGTTCCATAAGGCTTCAAATAGAAGTGATAGATTGTACAATTTATCAGAAGAGCGATTCAAGGCCCTTGGGCCTCTTGTTATTATTAATGTATATGATTTTTGTTTTAAAAAATAAATAATTATAATATTACACACCGGGAGCAAGCTGCTGTGAAATATCTTAATTTTTCACTACTGAAAATCAATTAATTTGTTCTTAAATTATCTTTATCCATGAACACAAAATATATATTACTTTCTAAAAGAAAAGATTGTATTTTTATTTCATGTATTAAAAGCAACATTCCGCTACAGAATTTACAGGAATATAAAGTAATGTTCTCGTTAAAAAAATCTCTCTCTCTCTCTTTTTTTTTTGGGGGGGGGGGGGGGGGGGTAACCAGTATTGAATGTTTAGTTTTCAAAGATTGACTTTTACATCATGAATAATTTGAATCAATTCGTTATTTTTTACATAATGCAGTGGTAAGTATCTGTCAAAATCTAGTCAGTCTTCAATGATTGTCATTTCAAAATCAATTTTCACAAGAACAGCCGATCAGATTTAACATGACATCCGACCAGATTTATACACATTGGGAAAGGGGGTAAGATTAATGCCTAGGTCACATTTAAGCCGATGGTTGGGCAACTAGATTTTTCTGGTCCTGTTGGCTGAAAGAACAGGATCGGCCGACACAGTATCGGGCAACACGGAGCAGTCACATTTCTTAGGGACACCGATGACTTGGATAAATAACACAAAAAATCTGTTTTCTTTAGAAATCAGCAATATTTTTTCATAGATATATATTCAGATAGGAACACATGAGTAATGTTTGCAAGGCAAAGTGGCAGAATCTTATAAAATTGTGACTCAATGTTGAAAATGTGTGCGAAATTTGTATGGAATTGCATAAAAACGACAAATGGTGCATATCTAAGCAGCAAAAAATACTTAAGATTTCTTTATATCTTACAGATTAATTATTTATGTTATTTCTGTTCAAAAAATTTATATCAATCCATGCATCAAAATTTTGTTTGTGTTATGTATCCTTAATAGGTTAAATATTCACAAGTCGGCCAGTTATCGCCCGATCATCGAGCTCTGAGCTACAGTTTAATTTTAACTGTCGGCTGAAATTTTCAACACCCTTATTGTCGAACGATGGACGACCGACTTGATAAACTGACTGCCGATGATCGGACGATGATCGAAGGTTGGTCGACGGATAACTGCAGTTGATGAAATCGGCCACCGATGCATAAATTATAACTTGGACCGATGGACACAAAATTGGTCGGCCGACAAAAAAATAGGTCAAAATCGGCCAAGACAACGGCCGATGAACTGACGACTGTCACCCGAAGAATCCCATTTTTGCTTCAAAACCCGTCGGCCGTTGGTCGTTTTTGGAAATGTGACTAGGGTTTAACAGATTAACAGTGTACAGTACACGGACTGGTCAGACAATAGACCTTAATTAGGTGTCCCACCGTTGCCGGTTAACTAACAGGAAACTATACTGAAGACTGTTGATTGTAAACCTATTTTGGTTGGGCACAATATGCAATGTTTTGACCTACCAGTGTTAATGAATCAGCTAGTCAAATGTAAATTACTTGACAGTTTTGCTAGCACTGTCACTGGTTTTATAGATACCTTACAAGTGTCTAGGAAATCTTTCAGCAAAGATGATGTTAAAGATTTTAAACAAGTCACTCTTGTAAATACTTTCATTGGAAAAGATTATGAAGCTCATAATATTAATGCTATTGCTGATGTGAAGGCATTGAGGGAACTTTTTGAAATGAAGTTGTTGGCGCTGTGTTCAGCTAATAATGTGTTCACATTGAATTATTATACCATAAAGAAGTCTTTAGAGCCCCTTGTTAAGGCAAAGATTGTATCTTCCATGGTTTCAAAGAAGTTGATTGCAAATTCTCTTAGTTTGTCTAAGTTGGTGCTAATCCACAAGAGGGATCCACATAATGGGTTACGAAATGTTTTTAGTGAACCATTATCGGGTTCAAAGCAGCCTAGAATATCCAAGTCATCTAATGTAATCAACAAATTGGTTGAATATTTGAATAGCTGTGAATGATTACTGTTTGTATGTATTTTAATTTAGACAATACAGTGTGTAAAATAAAGGTCTAAAAACTTGTATGGGAGATTTCAGTCAACACTCAACCTAACGTTAGATTGTATTTGTTTTTAGCTCACCTGAGCCGAAGGCTCAAGTGAGCTTTTCTGATCACATTTTGTCCGGCGTCCGTCTGTCCGTCTCTCTGTCTGTCTGTCTGTAAACTTTTCACATTTTCGACTTCTTCTCAAGAACCGCTGGGCCAATTTCAACCAAACTTGCCACAAAGCATCCTTGGGTGAAGGGGATTCAAGTTTGTTCAAATGAAGGGCCACGCCCTCATTCAAGGCGAGATAATTGGGAATTAATGAAAATTTAGTGGTATCTTTTAAAAATCTTCTTCTCAAGAACCACTGTGCCAGGAAAGATGAAACTTATGGGGAAACATCCTCAAGTAGTGTAGATTCAAGTTTGTTCAAATCATGACCCCCGGGGGTAGGGCGGGGCTACAATGGCTGACCAAAGTTTTACATAGAAATAAATAGGAAAATTCTTTAAAAATCTTCTTCTCAAGAATAACAAAGCCATAGTTGATCATATTTATATGGAAACATCCTCAGGTAGTGTAGATTCAAGTTCGTCCAAATTATGACCCCTGGGGGTAGGGCGGGGCCACAATGGCCGACCAAAATTTTACATAGAAATATATAGGAAAATTGTTTAAAAATCTTCTTCTCAAGAATAACAAAGCCATAATTGATCATATTTATATGGAAGCATCCTCAGGTAGTGTAGATTCAAATTTGTTCAAATCATGAACCCCGGGGGTAGGGCGGGGCTACAATGGCCGACCAAAGTTTTACATAGAATTATATAGGAAAATTCTTTAAAAATCTTCTTCTCAAGAATAACAAAGCCATAATTGATCATATTTATATGGAAGCATCCACAGGTAGTGTAGATTCAAGTTTGTTCAAATCATGACCCCCGGGGGTAGGGCTGGGCCACAATGGCCGACCAAAGTTTTACATAGAAATATATCGGAAAATTCTTTAAAAATCTTCCTCTCAAAAATAACAAAGCCATAATTGATTATATTTATTCGAAAGCATCCTCAGGTAGTGATGATTCAAATTTGTTCAAATCATGACCCCCGGGGGTAGGGCAGGGCCACAATGGCCGACCAAAGTTTTACATAGAAATATATAGGAAAATTCTTTACAAATCATCTTCTCAAGAATAGTAAAGCCATAACTGGTCAAAGGTTTACTTTTGGATTTAAACTTTTCAATAATAAACCAATTTCTATTTTATTCCTAGCCACAGTGCTCAGGTGAGCGATGTGGCCCATAGGCCTCTTGTTTATGCTGACTGTTAATATTCTGTGGTATACTAATTTTTTGTGTATACTGTTGAACACATAATTGGATGTATTTTGACTCAGTGTAGTGGAAAGAGTAATGCTTCAAAATTGATGACTGATTAGACTGTGGATTTTCATTTCATTTACTTGAAAAACAGATACATTTACATGTATAATATGTGAAATATATCTGTAATTAATGGCACACAGAAAGTATTATAGGTTTTAAAATTATATTATATTCTAAAGAATGTTGTTATTCTTTTGCAGTTATGCATCTATGAAATGAAATAAAAGTCATCAATAGCTCTGTATTTTTTATCTTCCCTCATTTGAAATTCCTTATCAAAAATCTCAATTTGGACAAAAAATATATAAATAAATGTTGGTGCTGAGAAAAAATATATGCTGACAATGTGCTGTTTTTTTTAATTTAATTTTAACAAATAGTCATAGATGAAGATAATTTGAGAATTTGACTGAAAAATCACAAGTCAATTTTTTTTTACAATAATTTTAATAGTGTTGTACTTCCAAGTTTTTGGGCTGGTCGAGGGTTGTATTTTGTTCAATTTAGTCCCCAAAAACCAAGGAAAATAAAATAAGAATAAAATTTCACTGTAATTTGTTTAATTGGATATATTTCTTTGATTTTGATAGGAAAAATCATTCATTAGCATCAAAATTAGTGTTTTTATGTACAAATTATGTGAAACCTTTATTGGAATCTCATATCGTCAATTGACAAATGGGGGTACCTATGTTTGAGAAACTCTCTCTCAGTAATAATATTGACAACCCCTTCTTTTTTCCAATTCATCATACCTTAGTATGAACAATCTAAACATTTGAGAACAATTTTTTGAAAAATCACAAGTAGGTCCAGTACTAGGGACCTACCTTAACGCAAGCATATCACAAATGAAAAATTATGATTCATTGTAAAAGGCCAATACGCAAGTTTCGAGATTATCTCCCATGGTGTGCTCTTTCGTTGAGGAGGGGAGTTTCGTTGCTGCGTAAACAAACAGGTGGGACAGTTATTTATATATCGGATACATTGCATCATGGATATACTGGTTTATGATAACCACATGATTGTAAGGATGTACTTTACAACTCGGGAATAACCAAATTAATTTAAAGACGTAACTTTTTAAAGCAAAGAAATCGTAACAAAAAAGAAATGTCAGTGGATGTGAGACTTTTCAGACGAGGGAACAGATATGGACCTCTAGTAAATACGGTACAAATGCAATCTTATCATTACACTTCGGCAATCTATATGACACATTGATCCTTTTCCTTATTATAACTTCAAATAACCCACTAAGTTTTTAAGAAAATGTTTGAACAATCAAGAAAATCAGTTCCTTTTTATAAAGAATGCGACGTTTCTTTCGTTTTCAAGTACCCTATAATTGAAAGTAGATTTGTAAATATGCATAGTTGAGCTTGATAAAATCATCAAATGCATCACTGCTTAACATTATTATCTTTCTATAACATTCAGTAAATTTTAAAAGCCATAAATATCGTTCGTTTATTGATGCACGCCTGTATACAAAAACAACCTGTCCCACCTCCAGGCTGAAATGGATACTTTTCGCGCCTCTATCATAGGAGAGTTACAATCTCGAAACTGGCGTATTATTTTGATGCCCATCATGATACAAAAAGAATTTAAACTGAATATGATATTCTGAAAAATGTTTTTGTAAACATAACCAGATAACTCTTACGTATAAATAATTTTAGACACAAAAAGCGTTTCCTGATGATGGATTTTTTTGTGTTTTGTTTATATTTTATTTACATTTCAATCATGTGTATTTATAAATCTTCAAAATAACAATAATAACAGAGCGAAGAATGGCTTATGGATTTTTGTCTAAAAACTACCATTAAGGACCTTTAAGCCACCATTAAGCTACCATTAAGCTACATTTAA
Source organism: Saccostrea cuccullata (assembly GCF_032062105.1). Taxonomy (NCBI): domain Eukaryota; kingdom Metazoa; phylum Mollusca; class Bivalvia; order Ostreida; family Ostreidae; genus Saccostrea; species Saccostrea cuccullata. Next base: position 219,647 of record NW_026929059.1, on the reverse strand, counting down.
GCACCCATTAAGGACTTTGAGATGGCTTAATGGTAACTTAATGGTGGTGTAAATGTTACTTAAAGGTGCTTAATGGTGAATTAATGGTGACTTAAAGACAACCATTAAACCACCATTAAGGACCTATAAGCCACAATTAAACCAGGCTTAAAGGCTGTGTTTCATCTTGTGAAATGATGCATCAAGGGATGAAAACTCTTAGACTTGCTTCAGACTTGTTTCAGATGCTGGATTTTGCGTTTTCATGATGAAGAACTAGTTTGAAGTTTTTATATAGTTCTATTCCAAAGTATCAAATCAAAATTGCATAAATTTTGCATTTTTGGATGTACACTTTTTTAGCTCACCTGAGCCAAAGGCTCAAGTGAGCTTTTCTGATCAAAATTTGTCCATTGTCTGTCGTTGTTGTTGTCGTTGTCATTGTCGTTGTTGTCGTTGTCATTGTCGTCATAAACTTTTCACATTTTCATCTTTTTCTCAAGAACCACTGGGCCAATCTCAACCAAACTTGGCACAAAGTATCCTTAGGTAAAGGGGATTCAAGTTTGTTCAAATGAAGGGCCAAGCCCTTTACCAAGGGGAGATAATTATGAATTAGTGAAAAATTAATGGAATTTTTCAAAAATCTTCTTCTCAAGAACCACTGGGGCAGGAAAGATGAAACTCATGTGGAAGCATCCTCAAGTAGTGTAGATTCAAGTTTGTTCAGATCATGACCCTCGGGGGTAGGGTGGGGCCACAATGGCGGGCCAAAGGTTTACATAGGAGTATATAGGGAAGATCTTTTAAAAATCTTCTTCTCATGACCCCCGGGGGTAGGGTGGGGCCACAATGGCTGATCAAAGTTTTACATAGGAGTATATAGGGAAAATCTTTAAAAATCTTTTTCTCAAATACCACTGGTTCAGGAAAGATGAAACTCATGTGAAATCATCTTCAGGTAGTGTAAATTCAAGTTTGTTCAAATCATGACCCCTGGGGGGTAGGGAAGGGGGGCAGAATGGCTGATCAAAGTTCTACGTAGGACTAGATAGGGAAATCTTTTAAAATCGTCTTCTCAAGTACTTCAAAGTCATGATTAGTAACATTTATGTGGAATCATCCTCAGGTAGTGTAAATTCTAGTTTGTTCATCATAACCCCCAGGGATAGGGTGGACCACAATGGGGGATCCAAGTTTTACATTAAACTTCTCAAGAATAGCAAAGCCATGATTAGTAATACTAGTATTTATGTGGAAGCATTTTCGGGTAGTGTAGAATTAAATTTGTTCAAATCATAAGCCCCAAGGGTAGGGTGGGGCCACAATGGTGGATCCAAGTTTTACATAGAAAAATAAAGGAAAAAAATCCTAAGAAAAGAAAAGCTATGTTTAGTCATATTGACATTTAAGCATCCTCATGTATTGAAGATTTAAATTTATTCAAATCATGGCCCTTTGGGGTAGGGAGGGAAACAATGGGGAATCAAATTCAAATTATTATAAAGTTATATATAGGAAGAAAATGTTTAAAAAAATCTTTTTAACAGAAAAGTCATATGCTGTATTAAGAAATTAGATGTGTAATAGGCCACTTCCGGTGAAAATGCCGAGGTGTTCGACATCGGCAGTTCTCGGAACATCTATCTTCATAAACAAAAATGGCGCGTCGTCAAGACGGCCTAGGACGCTGTCATAAAACATACACCAAAGGAACGGATTATAACTAATCAGAGGAAAGAATTGATATGATTATGAAATAGAAAACACCTTACTATAATTTGGTTTGACAAAATATGCAGTCAAAACGATGTTATCTTCATATACACACTACAAGGGTTTTTCCAACTTCTAAAAATAGCGCCGATTTAAAAAAAAACAAACGAAGTAACTTTTCATTGTAACTTAATATCAGCTAACAGTTTGAGAGAATAATGTATGTTACAATCTCAATAGCATGGTGTGTATTGTGGAATCTGCAATTAATCGACAGATGTTGCGTACATATAACGTAATATGCTGGAAATGTGCAAACCTGTGGCCGCGCTAAATGATTCTCAGGATTTGTGAAATATCAATGATTTCTTGAAAAATAATTGACAAAACAGACTTAAAATATCTAGATACTCATGCAAAATACAATAATGTCACGTTCAATTATTTGTGAAATATCAATGATTTCTTGAAAAATAATTGACAAAACAGACTTAAAATATCTAGATACTCATGCAACATACAATAATGTCACGTTCAGTTATCCATGTTGTCATACGTGAAATGTCTGAGATGATCAAAATAGATCGATCAGTAAAAAAAATGTAATTATGTGTTTAGAACTTTAAGAAAAAATATAATATCAGTTATGAGAACAAATAATTTATTCTGGGTAAGGTCAGGGTGAATTTTATGTGTGTGTTTTTTTTTATTTATTTATTTTTTGCATGAGTTTAGCCGCGTCGGAAAGAGGGGGGGGGGGGGTATTTAACATATTTATTTATATATACAGGGTGTCCCGTAATATATGATACCATTTCATGATTATATAAAATACAATGTAATGAATTTTGAATAACAACAAATGCACCATAAACATTGCATATATTGTCCAATTTTATTCACACAATTTTGTGGTAATTGAAAGAAACACGACAAAATGAGTTCACTTTGAAAAATGCTATCATTTTTCAATTATGTCCCCTACAAGACTTCAAATCTGGGTTATGATCATGTCTAGACATTACACAAAATTCCATATCTTAAGACAACAGTGCAGTTTACTTTGGTTATAATCTGGATTTCCATTGGAAATATATCTTTTTACAAATTAAAGATTTATATTTACGGTTAGTAATAATATTTTAAGACTGGGTTTGATAATTAATTTTAATATGAGGGTATACCCGGCTTGTTTGTCAAAGATTACCGGTAATCCATTTTGCTTGACATGCATTTTTAGCAATTTTTTGACGAAATTATATGGCTAGATCATTACAACTATGTGACAGTTTTTAACTGAAATTATTTGTCGCTAAAAATTGTATTTATTCAAATATTTAATGAGACAAAATTCAAAGAAATTGGCCAAGACTTGCGTTTATGACAATAATTTAAAATGGTATCATATATTATGGGACACCCTGTATTTTATGAATTTATGATATATATGAGGCACAATATTGTTTTTAAAACCCTTTGATCAGTGTTTCGCGATTGGTCAGATATATTTTAGCCTTCATTATAAAGTAAATATAAACTATGAAGAATACACATGGAAACTGCAAAAATGTAGGTTATTTTGCAAACCCTAGTCTAGGTCAAGGTCACTGTGAGAAGAGGTCAATTTTCTAAACAAATGAATCTAAAGTGAATTGAGTTGAGTATGACAATCATCTTTTGTTTATATATGCTCAAGCTCATTAGTTCATTCATTACAACCTACCCTTCTTTCCTTTTGGGGCTCTCAGCTATTACAATTTGTTTCAATTTCACAATATTTGTAATACCTTCGTTTGGGCATTTAACACATGAACATGTGTTATTTTCCCCCAAAAGAAAACTCACTAGAACTTTACTTACATATGCAGGGCCATCGGCCTAGACACACATGCATATAGGCCATCGGCCTCTACCACAAGGCTATCGGCCTTCAAGACTTACAGGCCATCAGCCATGTTATTCACCAAGGCCATTGGCCTCTCAAGTTCAAGGCCATCGGCCACTTAATTCACCAAGGCCATGGGCCACTCAAGTTCAAGGCCATCGGCCAAGCTATTCACAAGGCCATGAGCCACTTACATTTGAGGCCATCGGCCAGTCGCATGAATTATTACAGGCCATCTGCCTCACACATGAAGGTCATGGACCTTCAGAATACCAGGCCATCGGTCTACAAACATTTTTAAGGCCATTGGCCAGTTACATATCACCACAATTTACATATTGTAGGTGCAATTCAACATACCGTATATACTCGCCTATAAGTCGGTTTTTTGGGAGTTAATATCTGGTCCAAAACTGTATGTCCGACTTATAGGCGAGCTATAAAATTAATGGTATTATATGAGGTCAGTCCTGTGATATATAAGCTTATTAAATACAACCGACTTACAGGCGGACCGACTTATAGGCGAGTATATACGGTAATTAGCCATTGGCCTTACATGTACATTTAAGTATTTTATCTTTGTTCAATTTTGTATAATGATGTTATGTGTATGCGTGTGTTTCTTGATGTTGCAATTTGTTAAGTTGATTTGTCCTATAGCTGAGTAGTTCCCAAAGGCAAAGAATAAATGTAGAACTTGAAATTGACTTGTTTTGTTTATATAAAATGATTTTAATGTAATTAAATATTGTTTATATAAATAGTAATTACCCAGAGTGTTATATTTACGTCACGTGACTTAGTTAACCAATCAGATAGGCCTACAGTTTAGCGCCATCATTCTCCAAATCAGCATCTCGGCAATCCACCACCACCCCAACCACCACCTTAATTTAATCAGGGGAAACTACTCATAATTTCCTAGTACGGGCATTTAACACATGAACATGTGTTATTTTCCCCCAAAAGAAAACTCACTAGAACTTTACATACATATGCAGGGCCATCGGCCTAGACACACATGCATATAGGCCATCGCCTCTACCACAAGGCCATCAGCCTTCAAGACTTACAGGCCAATCGGCCATGTTATTCACCAAGGCCATTGGCCTCTCAAGTTCAAGGCCATCGGCCACTTAATTCACCAAGGCCATGGGCCACTCAAGTTCAAGGCCATCGGCCAAGCTATTCACAAGGCCATGGGCCACTTACATTTGAGGCCATCGGCCAGTCGCATGAATTATTACATGCCATCGACCTCACACATGAAGGTCATGGACCTTCAGAATACCAGGCCATCGGTCTACAAACATTTTTAAGGCCATTGGCCAGTTACATATCACCACAATTTACATATTGTAGGTGCAATTCAACATAATTAGCCATTGGCCTTACATGTACATTTAAGTATTTTATCTTTGTTCAGTTTTGTATAATGATGTTATGTGTATGCGTGTGTTTCTTGATGTTGCAATTTGTTAAGTTGATTTGTCCTATAGCTGAGTAGTTCCCAAAGGCAATGAATAAATGTAGAACTTGAAATTGACTTGTTTTGGTTATATAAACCTACCCTTAATATTGTGGATAGAATAATTCTTTTTTTGTGGTTATATTATCACAAATACATGTGACACAAAATTTACAATGTTTTCTTATTGATCATCCCTACATATTTTTCTTTGGCATAATATTATAAATGGTTTCATAACAATAATTGCTAAAAATTTTCACTGAAAGCAGACAAGTTCTCTCCATTACAAGTATTCATATATCATATCTGATGACTTTGAACTAAAATAAATTGAATGTCTACAATCCTAGGGCTTATTGTTACACTTGAATACATGAAACATTTAACTGTTCTCCGGCTAACTAGAAAAATTACATCTCTACCCTTTGTCCATTAAGGGTGCACCACTGGCAAGAGGGTACAGTTACATAAATGAGCACATAAATATGTATGGACAAAATTGCATGAAACTAAGGGAAATACTGCCAAAAGTGTTGTTCATTATAACTATGCTTAATTTAGTCATATGCAAGGTCATTGCTATTACACCCCTAATACCTTAATATGAAGGTAATCTCAAGTAGTATTAAAATTCAAGCCCTCCCCCCCCCCTTCTGATTTGTGCTTTTTCCTAGCCGATTTGCTCAGGTGAGCGATGTGGCCCCTGGGCCTCTTGTATTGAATAATTGTGTGACTTTGCTTTACTTTAAAGACAACATTTGTTCAGGTGAGCTCTGTAATCTCTGATTACCTATGTTTGTCTTCTCCTCAAGAACCACTGGGCCAATCTTAACCATTGCAAACTTGGTACAAAGCATATAAATTATTAAAATGAATGGCCAAGACCACTCACAAGGGGAGATAATCAAGAAAAGACAAAAATAGGGTGGGGTCATTAAAAAATCTTCTTCTCAAGTACCACTGGGCCAGAAAATTTTAAACTTGTGTGGAAACATCCGTGGGTAGTGTAAATTCTAAATTGTAAAAATCATGATCCCCTGGTGTTGGGTGGGGCCACAATAGGGAATCAAAATTCTACATAGAAATATATAGGTAAAAAGTTTAAAAATCTTCTTCTCAAGAACCACTATTATTCATTGCTTAATGCAATGGTTTTTGATTTCAATTAACTGTGTTGCCATGGTTGCTAAAAATAATAATTAAATATATTCCTCCTAAAGTTTAGGTCGGATTTCAATCTAATTTGATACACAATTAGACTTTGATACACAATACACAAAGTGTTTTAAGTTCTTTGTTTTCAGTGAATGTTGTTGCCATGGTAACTAAAAATGGAAATTTCTTTAAAATACTTTCAAATGCTATTCCTCCAACAGTTTTGATTTGGTTAAATATAACTTGGCACACAAGTAGACTACATTAAGATACATAATTCTATTTATTGCTGCCTATTAATAGTTTAAAAATCCAAATGCTACTTTTCTTTTGTTATATGTGCAGGCCAGTAAAAATACAGTCTCATCAGAATATTTTAAAAGTCATTTTCTCAAGAAATACAAGGCCAAAACAGCTGAAACTTGAGTGAAAACATCTTGAGTAGTAAAAATTGTAATAAAATGCTCAAATAATGGCCCCAAGGGTAAAATTGGGCCACAACAAGGAATCCAAGTTTTACATTAAAATTTATAATTGAAGTCTTTTAAAAATCTCAAGATCCATTTGGTCAGAAAAGCTGAAATTTCTTTGGAAGCTTCCTGAAGTAGTTTATATTCTAATCTCATTATTGTTCAAATCATGATTTCCATGGTTAGGGTGGGGCAACAAAAGTATTAAAAGGGGAAAATCTGGCAAGGAACAGCATGGCCAAAGTTGTTCAGCAATGCTATGAAAGCTAATATTAGATTATCTTAAATGAAATAAGAGTTATATTTGATTTTATGTGGTATTACTAAAAGCAACTTAATTTTTGTGTGAAATTTAGGTAAAACAAATGACCTTGAAAGATGGAAGGATAAAAATGATGAATGAAGTGTTGAATGGAATCAAGGTAAGAATAAGTTTTTTTGTCAACGAATCCAGATATGATTCCTTCTGTTTATCATTTGATTAGCATGTTTCGCAAATTTTTGGGAATACAGAACAAAGGACCAGAATTAGGCAATTTGACTGAAAATTAACAAGAATTTTATTTTTTCATTTCTATAAAAATCTACAACTGGGCATAGACACAATTTTAGCTAAAAATTTTAAATTTATTTTTCCATTTTTATGCCCCACCATGAATATATGGCTGGGGCATATACCGGTAGTGTTTGTCATGTCCGTCTTCCGTCCGTCCGTCACTTTTTGCGTTTAGCTCTGTTCAAAGCTAAGTTTCAAAGAAACTATCCAAGATATTTTCATCAAACTTCATATGCTGATAGATATTGATGAGAGCTATGCAACTGCATCAACATTTCTTGACCCTGACCTTTCCCTTGACCTCACTTTTCTTAAATTAGTGTTTAGCTCAGTTTTAAACATACCATTCAAGATGGTATTATCAAACTTCACATGTTGATACAAACTTGCACGGATGATGCATCTAGGGATGAACACTACCAGACTTGCTTCATATGCTGGATCTGACCTACATTTTCCAGATGAGTGACCAGGTTAAAGGTTTTGGAGCAGGTCCATTTCTAAGAAACTATAAGCCGTACTTGGACCAAACTTGCATGGATGATGCATCTAAGGATGGACACTACTAGACTTGCTTCGGATGCTGGATCTGACCTACATTTTCCAGGTGAGTGACCTGGTTAAAGTTTTTGGAGCAGGTCCATTTCCAAGGAACTATTAACCCTACCCAAACCAAACTTGCACAGAGCAGGTTTATTGCTAAGGAACTATAGGCCCTACTTGGACCAAACTTGCATGGATGATGCACCTAGAGATGGACACTACCAGACTTGCTTCGGATGCTGGATCTGACCGACATTTTTATTCCCAAGTAACTATAAGCCCTACCTGAATCAAACTTGCATGGATGATGCATCTAGGGATGGACACTACCAGACTTGCTTCGGATGCTGGATCTGACCTACATGTTCATTCCCAAGTAACTAGATGCCCTACCTGAACCAAACTTGCATGGATGATGCATCTAGAGATGGACACTACCAGAATTGCTTTGGATGCTGGATCTGACCTACATTTTTATTCCAAGTAACTATAAGCCCTGGCCTAAACCAAACTTGCATGGATGATGCATCTAGGGATGGACACTACCAGACTTGCTTCGGATGCTGGATCTGACCTACATTTTCATTCCCAAGTAACTATAAGCCCTGCCTGAACCAATTTTGCATGGATGATGCATCTAGGGATGGACACTACCAGACTTGCTTCGGATGCTGGATCTGACCTATATTTTTATTCCCTAGTAACTATAAGCCCTACCTGAACCAAACTTGCATGGATGATGCATCAAGGGATGGACACTACCAGACTTGCTTTGGATGCTGGATCTGACCAATATTTTCATTCCCAAGTAACTACAGTGGAGCCTCATTTATCCGGATGCTTTTGTTCCCAGTCAATTTGTCCGGATATGTGAAGCTTCCGGATACCTGAATCACCAGTTAAACAAGACAAAATAACATTTAAAAATTCTGTTCCGATGAAAAATCATCTGGCATCCGGATATCTGAAGGTCCCCTGTATAAGCCCTACCTGAACCAATCTTCCTTTGACCTTGACCTCACTTTTCCTAAATCAGTGTCCAATTTAAACCTTTGTTATGTAAGCAGCAGGGTTCATGTCATGTTTTGTTTGTACTTAGATTAATATTCTAGTATATGTTCGTTCAAAGCAGATAATTTCAATAAAGAAGTTAATTCTAAATACAATTAGACAGTTTCTAGTGATTATCTGAGTTTCATTTTGTTATAAATATGATATTTTCTATATGTAAACTTTAATATGCCAATATACAGCATATTTTTGACATTAAAGGGGTAATGCTATGCTATTTAGCATGTGCACAAATTTTCAACGAAAAATACCAACCTTACTTAAAATTCACTTGACTTTGACCTTTAACCTACTTTACAAAGAATACCCTGGACAATTTAATTTAACCTAAGAACGAATTTTGAATTTAGAGAGGCATGTGTTGATAATAAACATTTATACATGTTTATGAGCTCATAAGACTAGTCTTTGAAACTGTGATATTAAGTAACCATACATATTATGAAAATACATTGGGATTGAGAACCCACAACCGGTCATTTAGAGTAGTGTAAAGACTTATAAACATGTTTAACTAATGTCATATGATTGATAATTATTTATAATGAATTGATTTCAACATCATTATTCATTTAAAGGTTGGGAATCATATTTTTTGATTGACAGTCTCATACTTTGTGCATGAATTTTTTTTTTGCATTTTTGAACTATCGTGCTAGATTGTTTTTTTTTTTTTTTAAAGAAATACTGGATATGCTAGTAGCAAATAAATAGCTGACCACTCTTAGATTTAGTTACATCTTTGAAGAGGCTTAAAGCAGGTGACAATTGCGTTACTAGGAACACTCTAGTTTTTTCTCCTAATCAGATGCATAATCATAAATCTAGAAAGTTTCACCTACAGTGAATTCTGTAAACATGTAATATTTGCCTTTAATTTTTAGGTCACCTGAGTAACTTTAGCAAGAGTGCCTCTTCCAGATTTGTGAATTTTATGGCCCCAGGGTCAGGGGTTCTGGTGTTAGGATGGGGCTCTATAGATTATATAGTGAAAATGCATTATTTCTTTGAAAATCTTCTTCTCTGCTTCTGGGTATTAAATAAACTAACTAAGCACATAGTTATGATGAGCAAGAGTGCCTCTTCCAGATTTGTGAATTTTATGGCCCCAGGGTCAGGGGTTATAGTGCTAGGGCGGGGCTCTATAGATTATATAGTGAAAATGCATTATATTTTTGAAAATCTTCTTCTCTGCTTCTGGGTATTAAATAAACTAACTAAGCATATAGTTATGATGAGCAAGAGTGCCTCTTCCAGATTTTTGAATTTTATGGCCCCAGGGTCAGGGGTTCTGGTGTTAGGGCGGGGCTCTATAGATTATATAGTGAAAATGCATTATTTCTTTGAAAATCTTCTTCTCTGCTTCTGGGTATTAAATAAACTAACTAAGCACATTGGTATGATGAGCAAGAGTGCCTCTTCTAGATTTGTGAATTTTATGGCCCCAGGGTCAGGGGTTCTGGTGTTAGGGACGGGGCTCTATAGATTATATAGTGAAAATGCATTATTTCTTTGAAAATCTTCTTCTCTGCTCCTGGGTATTAAATAAACTAACTAAGCACATAGTTATGATGAGCAAGAGTGCCTCTTCCAGATTTGTGAAATTCATGGCCCCAGGGTCAGGGCTTCTAGTGCTATAAGGGCGGGGCTCTGTAGATTATATAGTGAAAATGCATTATTTCTTTGAAAATCTTCTTCTCTGCTTCTGGGTATTAAATAAACTAACTAAGCACATAGTTATGATGAGCAAGAGTGCCTCTTCCAGATTTGTGATGGCCCCAGGGTCAGGGGTTCTGGTGTTAGGGTGGGGCTCTATAGATTAAATAGTGAAAATGCATTATTTCTTTGAAAATCTTCTTCTCTGCTTCTGGGTATTAAATAAACTAACTAAGCACATAGTTATGATGAGCAAGAGTGCCTCTTCCAGATTTGTGAAATTTAATGGCCCCAGGATCAGGGCTTCTAATGCTAGGGCCGGGCTCTGTAGATTATATAGTGAAAATGCATTATTTCCTTGAAAATCTTCTCTGCTTCTGGGTATTAAATAAACTAACTAAGCACATAGTTATGATGAGCAAGAGTGCTTCTTCCAGATTTGTGAATTTTATGGCCCCAGGGTCAGGGGTTATAGTGCTAGGGCGGGGCTCCATAGATTATATAGTGAAAATGCATTATATTATATTTTTGAAAATCTTCTTCTCTGCTCCTGGGTATTAAATAAAGTAACTAAGCACATAGTTATGATAAGCAAGAGTGCCTCTTCCAGATTTTTGAATTTTATGGCCCCAGGGTCAGGGGTTCTGGTGTTAGGGCGGGGCTCTATAGATTATATAGTGAAAATGCATTATTTCTTTGAAAATCTTCTTCTCTGCTCCTGGGTATTAAATAAACTAACTAAGCACATTGGTATGATGAGCAAGAGTGCCTCTTCCAGATTTGTGAATTTTATGGCCCCAGGGTCAGGGGTTCTGGTGTTAGGGCGGGGCTCTATAGATTATATAGTGAAAATGCATTATTTCTTTGAAAATCTTCTTCTCTGCTCCTGGGTATTAAATAAACTAACTAAGCACATAGTTATGATGAGCAAGAGTGCCTCTTCCAGATTTGTGAATTTTATGGCCCCAGGGTCAGGGTTCTGGTAGTAGGGCAGAGCTCTTTTGATTATATAATGAAAATACATTTATTCTTTGAAAATCTTCTTCTCTTCTTCTTGGTATTAAATAAACTAACTAAGCACATAGTTATGATGAGCAAGAGTGCCTCTTCCAGATTTGTGAATTTTATGGTCCCAGGGTCAGGGGTGCTGGTGTTAGGACGGGGCTCTATTGATTATTTAGTAAAAATACATTCATTCTTTGAAAATATTTTCCTTTGCTTCTGGGTTTTATGCCAATGATCCAAGTATATATATATTTATGATGAAGAAAGGTGCATCTAGCAAAGTGGTTTTTTTATGCCCTCCCAGGGTCAAAGGGGGGGGGGGGGGGTTACATAGTCTGAAAATAAATTAATGTTTGAAATCTGCCCTTTGCTATTAATCAACCATTTTTAGCTCACTGAGCCGAAGGCTCAAGTGAGCTTTTCTGATCAAAATTTGTCCGTCGTCTGTCGTTGTCGTTGTTGGCGTTATCGTTGTCGTTGTAAACTTTTCACATTTTCATCTTCTTCTCAAGAACCCCTGGGCCAATTTCAACCAAACTTGACACAAAGTATCCTTGGGTGAAGGGGATTCAAGATTGTTCAAATGAAGGGCCACGCCCTCTTCCAAGGGGAGATAATTATGAATTAGTGAAAAATTAATAGCATTTTAAAAAAATCTTCTTCTCAAGAACCACTGGGCCAGGAAAGATAAAACTCATGTGGAATCATCCTCAGGTAGTGTAGATTCAAGTTTGTTCAAATCATGACCCCCTGGGGTAGGGTGGGGCCAAAATGGCCGACCAAAGTTTTACATAGGAATATATAGGAAAAATCTTTGAAAATCTTCTTCTCAAGAACCACTGGGCCAGGAAAGATGAAACTCATGTGGAATCATCATCAGGTAGTGTAGATTCAAATTTGTTCAAATCATGACTCCCGGGGGTAGGGTGGGGCTAAAATGGCCGACTAAAGTTTTACATAGGAATATATAGGAAAAATCTTTAAAAATCTTCTTCTTAAGAACCACTGGGCCAGGAAAGATGAAACTCATGTGGAATCATCCTCATGTAGTGTAGATTCAAGTTTGTTTAAATCATGACCCCCGGGGCTAGGATGGAGCCAAAATGGCCAACCAAAGTTTTACATAGGAATATATAGGAAAAATCTTTTAAAAATCTTCTTCTCAAGAACCACTGGAATTGGAAAAATGAAACTCATGTGGAATCATCCTCAGGTAGTGTAGATTCAAGTTTGAACAAATCATGACCCCCGGGGCTAGGGTTGGGCCAAAATGGCCGACCAAAGTTACATAGAAATGCATAGAAGAAATCTTTTAAAATCTTCTTCTTCTTCTTAAGAAGCACTGGGCCAGGAAAGATGAAACTCGTGTGAAATCATCCTCAGGTAGTGTGGATTCAAGTTTGTTCAAATCATGACCCCCGGGGCTAGGTTGGGGCCAAAATGGCCAACCAAAGTTTTACATAGGAATATATAGGAAAAATCTTTTAAAAATCTTCTTCTTAAGAATCATTGAGAAAGGAAATATGAAACTTAAATGAAATTATCCTCAGGTAGTGTAGATTCAAGTTTGTTCAAATCATGACCCCTGGGGCTAGGGTGGGGCCAAAATGGCTGACCAAAGTATTACATAGGAATATATAGGAAAAATTCTTTAAAAATCTTCTTCTCAAGAACCACTATGCCAGAAAAGATGAAACTCATGTGGAATCATCCTCAGGTATTGTAGATTCAAGTTTGTTTAAATCATGACCCCCGGGGCTAGGATGGGGCCAAAATGGCTGACCAAAGTTTAACATAGGAATATATAGGAAAAACTTTAAAAATCTTCTTCTCAAGAACCTTTGGGCCAGGAAAGAAGAAACTTATGTGGAATCATCCTCAGTTAGTGAAGATTCAAGCTTGTTCAAATCATGACCTCTGGGGCTAGTTTTGGGCCCAAAATGGCTGACCAAAGTTGTACATAAGGATATATAGGGAAACCTTTTAAAATCTTCTTTTCAAGTACTTCAAAGCCATGATTAGTGATATTTTTCTATTTATATGGAATCATCCTCAGGTAGTGTATATTCTACATTGTTAAAATCATGACACCGAGGAGGGTTAAAATTCAAGCCCCCCCCCCCCAGTAAACTTTCAGTTTTGATCTGATATGTGCTTTTTCCTAGTAGATGTACTCAGGTGAGCGATGTGGCCCTTGGGCCTCTTGTATGATTACATTTGAAAATTTTGAAATATGTGGCCCATGGGTCAGTGGGTGAGGTGCACAACTGGTTATAAAGTGGAAGTGCATTTTCTCTTTGTTACTCTGATCTACCTCTGGGTACTGTATAGGGGATTAATTTCACGGGTTGTAATTTTCACGTTTTTCTCTCATCTGACACGATCGCGGTTTCTTGAATTCGCGGAATTGGTACATAATAAAAGTTACCTCCCTTGTCTATATCCGTATATCCATACCATAGCTACTGTACATGTAAACAATATTAATCAGCGTTATGACTTTATTTCACGAACAACGGGGTAGGTTTAAATAAAATAATTAGATTTGATATCATAAAAAAAATGACGATTAATTAAAACAAGTGCAGTTATCAAAAGTCCTTGACTCTAAACATCAAATGTCTTTCCTATATGCTATTATAATGAGTGCGTGTACACCCTAAGATCTTTGATACAACGCAACGAAAAAGTAATGGACGGTAATAAATGTGTTAATGTTGGAAAAGGTTGACGAAACATCAGTCCACATCTTCAGTAAGTTCTATAGTTATTTGAATGATTTTTTAAAACCAAAATGTCGATAAAAACTCATATGCAAGCATGATGATGCAGTAACAAATGCACGTGGTAACATTAGTTACGCACGGATAATCAAAACCCATGACCCACGTGTTTTGATTGATGATTGGCTATTAAAACAGCTTGCTTAACAAATACATGTTATTATCTGCTGATTTGAATTTAAGTAAAGCGTGATAATTAAATTAATTGAATGACGAGTACTACTCATAATTACCGGCTGAAATGACCATGTACTGCGCGTACATGTATGTAGCCCTATCGTTGTCTTTTATCAAATTTCCAAATTAAACGTGGAGATTATTGAAAATTTATTCACTGTTTCTTGAATTCACGGATTTATTAACACCGTGAATATAGCTAATATTAACACCGCGAGTTATTTTCCCCCTATACAGTATTAAGTAAATAGAGTAAGCATGCTAAGTTAATAATTATGATAAGCAATGGTGCCTCTTTCAAAATTGTAAATTGTGAATTTCATGGCCTCCGGTTTAAAACACGAACCCAATTATAATTGTTTGAAAGTTGTTACATAATACTCAGGTGACCTATAAGGCCCGTGGGCCTCTTGTTAAATGTACCTTTAGTGTCTGGTAACTTCTGTTAAAGCATGGCTAGCACATCATCAAATGTCATATATACTCAGAAATCAAGACTGGTACATCACTGAATGCAATGTATACTCAGGAAACATTAGACTGACATATTGTACATTGCCAAATGTCATATTGACTCAGAAAACATGAGACTGGTTTATTGTACATCACCTAATGTCATGTGTACTTAGAAAAACTTAGACTGATAAATTGTATATCACAAAATATCATATTGACTCAGAAAACATGAAACATGGTATATTGTACATCACCAAATGTCATATGTACTCAGAAAACATTAGACTGATATATTGTATATCACCAAATGTTTTATGTACTCAAAATCATTAGACTGATATATTGTATATAACCAAATGTCATATTGACTCAGAAAACTTGAGACTGGTATATTGTACATCACCAAATGTCATAGATACTCAGAAAACATCAGTATACAATCATAGGCTTTTGATTAGGTCAATCCCTAGATATATAGACCTTAGAAAAAAAGCATATCGAATGATATACGAAGACCTTTCCCTCCTTTACCCCTTAATGACGACTTTTGACGCCTAGCCCCCAACCCTTAATGACGAGTTTTGACGCACGTGTATTTCGTTGTTGATTTGACTTGAAATTACCGCTTGTTTACAAATTATCAGAGCACAGGTGGCCACCTGAAGGTTAACAATAGATGATTGCATCATACTACAGTTAGAAATCACGTGATTTACCTGTGTAAACAAACAATAGAATCTTGGAAAGTCCCACCAAAATTCAAAATGGCGGACTGTTACATACGATGTTTTTTGAGCATATAACTCAGTAAATACGCAATGTTTTCTCATCCAGTAAAGCATTACATGAAATTCAAGATATAAACTACCTATTTCTTGAAAGGTTTGAAAATTATAATGATCTATATGTGTAATATACTCCAACATAAGTTACGAAAATTTCGTGAAGTTCGGAACCGCGCAGTGCCGATTTCGTCACCTGTTTCTCACAAATTTAGAAGATACCTTCCATTTTACACATATTTATTAATGTAAAGGTGTAGAAAATAACTATTTTAATAGAATTGGATCATTAAAGTGTCCTAAAACGTTCAGAAATCAAGTTTTAGGACGCAAGTCTGAAAATTTGTCGGCGAGATTGACATTGAAGAAGCACTACAATTTATTAATTTCTGAGTAATTAAACTTATAAAACTGATAATAAATAATAATTTAACCATCAATTATATCATCACACATGTTTTTTTTATTATTTATACAGACAATTATGGCTTATTAAAGCCGTTTTACTTGTTGAAAATATCTAATTTTCTATTTACACCTGCTTTCACCTGAATTATTTTTTAACAGAAAATTCCGATCGAAATTATGTAAAAAGATTTGAAAAATTTAATTTATTACGAATCTAATTATATATAATACATAATATAAATGAAATATTTTGACCCTTAATAGTTCAGTTTTAAACTGCACTCCAATTCATCTAAAACGCTCTAAGGGGCAGCCAGGCAAACACTCTAAGGATATGGCCAGTGCGTCAAATCGTGGCATTAAGGGGTATTTCTTGAATTTAAAAATTAATGAAATTTTCACAGAATCAAGAAGACAATATTACTGAGTGATGGTATCAGTTAGATTAGTTTTGACCATTTTATATTAGAGTCAAGGTCAGGTCAAGGTCATTACCTTTTCCCTGGACATTGAGAATAATCAAAGTAATGAAAGTACTCATGGGAGTTGAACATGGTGTAAAATAAAATCTTTGATCGGGAGGTTTAAGTGAACAATAATTATTATTTCAAATGCAGACAACTGTTTCAGATTTTTTGTGTTGCAACAATCTTGAGAAAGACATTCAGGGACATTGAATAGCAAAAATTTGCATGTTTCCTAAAGTTTTTATGCATTAATGAATTTATTTAAACCAAGAAAATGTTCATGAAAAGTTTGAATCAATTCTGTGCACTGGTAAAAAAGAAATTGTTAAAAATCCAAAATCCGGGACCGTCGGGAGTTGGGCGTCGGGAAGACTAGATATACCGCTTGCTGTTAGTATGTAGAGTTGTCTTTCGTATCTCTTTCAGGGTTTATAAATGACGCTACACTAAAAATGAGGTTCTTTATAATAATTATGTTCCCCAAACGGAGTTTGGGAACATATTGTTTTTACTCGGTTTCTTATTATTAAGTCTTCCGTTCACAACGGAAGACTTATAGTGTTTGTATTGTTTCTTTTTATTATTATTATTATTATTATTCCTCCCAAATTTTGTGAGCGCTATTACTCAGAGATGGCTGGATAGATTTTCACAATTTTTCTCATGTAAGTAGGTTAATATATGAAGTTTATATAAAATTCCGTTTTTTAAAAAATTCACTTCCGGTCCGAAGTTATGGCCGATTTTCGAATTTTAAAATGGACTTTTGTCCGGCAGTTTTCTCGGAAACGATTTGAGGTAAAGATATGAAATTTACAGGAGTATAAGATCATGATATTTTATTTGTTTTGAAGTTGTTTTCGTGTGTTTCCAGTACTTCCTGTCCGAACCGGAAGTGAATTTGTTTTTGGTCAATTTTCGATTTTTTTGTTTTTAGATATTTTTTCAAGATATTCTTATGTAAAACAGACATTTTTCTACAAATACTAAATATATAATTTGTTTTTAAGTCAGATTCCGTATTTTGTATATTTTCGGTACAGAAATTTTCTCTATTTACGTAGTATGTATAAGGTGGTCAAAGAAAGATACAGCGTCATGCCATAAGTATCCGCGGAAAAATGGCGGACGTGATTTGAGAGTTATCGCGCTTGCAACATAAAAGTCACCCAAATACAACAGAAACAAAACAAACACTTACCTTTAGTTCTTTGTTAAATGTCCCTTGGATCGTATACATGCCATGATGCGTTTTGGGATGGATTTATAAAGGTTTTGAATATATTCTATGGTGAAATTCTGCCAAGTGTGCAAAATAACAGCGAACAGCTGATTAGGGGTGGTAATATCTCCGGCGTGATTTTGGATCTGTCTTTTAATTCTATGCCAACAATTTTCAATGATATTAATGTCCGGACTCTGGGCAGGCCACACCATACACCGAATATTATTTGCACGTTTATATTCCTCTACAACACGGGCTCTATGTACCGGAGCATTGTCGTCTTGAAAAACGTAGTTGTTTGCAGGGAAATGTCGGGCAATAACAGGCCACAGGTGGTTGTCAAGGATATTTATACATTTCTCAGCATTAATATTACCTTGTACCTTGCATAGAGTCCCTGGACCATACCAGCTGATGCATCCCAATATCATTACGGAAACTTTTGGTTTTGAAATCGCATACATGCACTCCGGACGGTACGATTCCTGGGCGGATCTCCAGATGTACACACGATTATTTTGCACTATAACCACTTGAGATTCATCACTAAATATGATAGGTTTCCAGTTTTGTTCAACAGTCCATCTTCGTTTGAGTAAACACCATGCTAAACGTTTCTTTCTATTTACTTCTTTGACAACCATTCGTTTTCTCACTACTCGTCTGTAAATTTTGTTATTATTTAAAATCCGCTTGACTGTCCGTTCACTAATAGGTTCACAATAATTTCCATCATTAAAATCAGTTGTTATGTCCTTCAAAACACTTCCCCGGTTCTTCCTAACCGTACGAAGTAATCTTACTTCACCACGTTTTGACACTTTCCTGGGACGTCCCGAACGAGGAGCTCTTTCCACACTTTTTCGCTGATGAAACGTTTTCAAAATTGATCTACATGTAGAATCGGGAAGTTTCATAATTCTTGAGATCTCACTGACTTTATGTCCGTTTTCTTTCAAATCTATAATCAGCTGTTTTATCTCTAGTGACAGTTCTTTTGATTTCCTACCCATGTTGTTTACAGTCCGTAATATTCGGCAGTCTAACTTTAGCAGACGTCAAACATGACATCACGGTAAACTTTGACCTTACGCAGTTTTGGGGATGATGTCAAAATACAAAAAAGCGATTACATAATGATTTAGATCGACTTGAAAAAATGCGAAGCGTGAACGTTTTACGACGGCCGCCATTTTTCCGCGAATACTTTTGGCACGACGCTGTAACTCTGACCTGTGAATGAGAATAGAACTTTCGAGATAAAGGCGAAAATAGTATTGATGACGTTAGAGACATATATACGCTCTCCAGATCAACATATTTACACATTCAATATTCTCTCATTTGCATGTTACTTAATTCAGTATATGCATATTAGTTTAAAATTGGCTGTGTAGTGTTAGTCTGTATATTGGAAAGTTTTTGATTTACAAATTTATATCTAAGAAAAATATCCGTTCTGTATCAACTAAGCACTTGGAAGAAAATAATATTGTACGCAGTATACATTACAGCGATGTATATACAAATTATTCTACAAAAATACTAAACATATTATTTATTCAATCGGATTCTGCATTTTCGAGATTTAAGGTTCCCTCAATAAATTCATTTTCTCTATTTACGTAGTGACAATGAGCAAAGATAGATAACTCTGACTTGTAAGTGGGAATAGAACTTTCGAGCGAAAGGCGGAGGTAGTATCCATGACGTCGCAGACGTCTATATCCACACTTTTCACATAAAAAAAAAAATAATTAGACTTTGAGTTTCCATATCCACTTCTGCATGAAAGATTACGTTGGTTACTGTTTTTAGTATATACATAGTTTAAAGTTGTCAGAGTAGTGTAAAGTTATGATTATATTTAAAAAAAATATTCTTAATTCATTCTCTAATTTGAATGCGAAATTATCCCGGAATCCGAGTTTTATTTTCGATTCTAAAATATTATATGTACTCAAAAGGGAACTGAGAGATAGAAGAGTAGGTGTAAAGCCTTTAGAAATAAATTGATATCTGCAACTTAAAAGAAAGACAATCAATCTCATTGATTAAAAGTCTTATAGTGTTATTTATTATACATGATCTATACTTTTGTATACCCGAGAAGTTATTAAAGATGAGAAAAAGCGATTCTTGGATTTTTGTGAAATACTAGTACTCAAAGGGTTAACAATATGTAAAACTTACGCGTTTCTGTGTGAAATAATGCTACACTAAAACATGATACAAAAACATCTGCAAAGGTCTGTTGATATGTTAAATAAAGTATACGAATGAACACAATTTTATGCAATGCTATATAATTATATGTATGTACATGCAACCTTAAGTATTTTCCTTTTAATTCATAAAACGTAAAATTACCGAGTATGTAATTCTTTTGAAGCCCCCCCCCCCCCCCCTCTTGATTTTATTCGGAGACATTATTGCATCGATAGGCCTTTGAATTATAAATTCGTTATACAATTAAATCTGGAACATTTGGTTATAATTACCATTAACATGTATACAGAATTCATATTCTATAATAGTAGATTTTTCATTACGCAAGATACTTAATTTACATGTCTGAGAGAGAGAGAGAGAGAGAGAGAGATTCCCTTTTAATCCTGATTATCCTATCCATTTTCATAGACAAAAAATCAGTTCTATATCAGTTGTACCCATTCTTTATTAAATATTTTCTGATTTCATAGTCCGTCATAGTCACTCTCTGTATATTTTTTCTGCTTAAGAAGTATTACACTAATTGCACATGTATTGACATGTCAATCAAAATCACCGGACGCTGTATGCATTGCAATAAAGTTGTTCGAAATGACTTTTATTAAATATGATCTTTAAGAAAATCTGATGCATCAAATTTGAGAAATGAAAAATAAAATAAAAACATGGCTAGAGCATCATATATCTGTATTATGGACTTCAGTTGTGGGACGTGAGACGGGTCCCTCAGATGAGATCGTTTAAATCGAGATCCCGTGTGTCAGATGGTACTGACTCAAAAAGATAACTCACTGCTCAATGGCGATTAGAGCCAAATTATAGGACAACATTTTGCAGTCTCCACCGGCGAGTGGAGGCTTCTCCATGCGAAAAATTCTCGAGAGGGACATTAAACAACATATAATCAATTAATCGATTGCTGAATAATTCCTGTAGTTGAATAATCTTTCTGCTTACAAATCTCGATAGTATTACTGTAACCAGAAGTCTCTGTAGAGACTGAAGCTCTACTGGTTTGTACTTATTATATAGCAAAGGAAGAGAAAAGTACTTAAGCAGTTGGGAATTGAAACTTTACAACAGCAATAAATAGGATAATATGATCCTTGATTAAGTCTCATTACCGGTATGTTCTTAGTGTAGTCTACTTGCATGCCACATTATATTATAATGAGACTAAAACTGTATTTGGAGTAGCATTTTGAGAGTATATAACAGAAATTTCTATTTTTAGTAACTGTGGCAACACTGTTCATTGAAGTAAAAAACCAATACACAGAATTATGTACCTTATTGTAGTCTACTTGTGTGCCAAGTTATATTGAAATCACACCAAAACTGTAGGAGGAGGAGTATTGTGAAAGAATTTCACAGAAATTTCTATTTTTAGTAACCACAGCAACACCTTTCACCGAAATCAAAAACCGATAAAAAGAATTATGTATCAAAGTGTAGTCTACTTTTGTGCCAAGTTATATTGAAATCAGACCAACACTGTGGGAGAAGTAGCATTTTGAAAAATTTCACAAAAAATTCTATTTTTAGTAACCACGGCAACACCGTTCATCGAAATCAAAAACCGATACACAGAATTATGTATCTTAATGTAGTCTACTTGAGTGCCAAGTTATATTGAAATCAGACCAAAACTGTAGGAGGAGTAGCATTTTGAAAGAATTTTACAGAAATTTCTATTTTTAGTAACCACGGCAACATCTTTCATCGAAATCAAAAACCGATATACAGAATTATGTATCTTAGTGTAGTCTACTTGTGTGCCAAGTTATATTGAAATCAGACCAAAACTGTAGGAGGAGTAGCATTTTGAAAGAATTTTACAGAAATTTCTATTTTTAGTAACCACGGCAACACCGATCATCGAAATCAAAAACCGATACACAGAATTATGTACTTTAGTGTAGTCTACTTGTGTGCCAAGTTATATTGAAATCAGACCAAAACTGTAGGAGGAGTAGCATTTTGAAAGAATTTGACAGATATTTATATTTTTAGTAACCACGACAACACCGTTCATACACGTGTAGCTCTTATGAGTGCCAAAATGCATAAGGACAGGATTGGTCATGAAAATCAAAGTACCTTAAGTACTGAAAGACCTTTTTGAATTTTTTTCTTTCAGAGTACATATGATATCTATGTTTTTTGCAGAGAAAAAAGCAAATTCTTACAGATTTAGAAGAATGGAAGACTTATTTGTTGCCATGGCAACAAGATTCTAGTTATTATTCTTTTTTTTCTTCTTTGTTCTCCGGTACTTTTTTGTCCGCGAGTGTTCTCAGAAACTGTTCATCCAAGTAAGCTAAAACCTTTTTAGGGTTAATAGGTGTGTAGTGTAGGTGTGCGGAACGAAGGTCATTTTGCGCGCATACGCATGCACGTGCGTGCGCGTGATATGAGTGAAATGACCGATATACTTAATATAGCTATAACTTTGACATTTTTTAATTAAATGATTTGAAACTCATTATATGAAGACATATTAATACTGTAGATAACATGACACTGTCAAATTAGCACAAACTCACGTGCATGCACGTGCGCTTTGCTCTGATTGGCTGAAACAAAAATCTCAATATCTTTTCAGTTTTTTGACGAATTGATATAAAATTTAACATATAGGCATACTTTAGGATGTTCTACAATATGATATATAACAGTTTTCTTGAAAACACGCGCATGCACGTGTGCTGCAATCTGATTGGCTTAAATTTTAAATGGTTATAACTCCCTTGTTTTTCACCCAAACAGGATGGGGTTTAGAACATAGACAGATATAATGAATTCCTACAAGAAGGTATGGTCATCATGCTTATACATGCACGGACGTGCACATGCGCTTCGTTCTGATTGGCTGAAACAAAAATCTCAATATCTTTTCTGTTTTTTGACGAAATGCTATGAAATCTAAAATATATACATACCTTAGGATGTACTACAATATGATATATAACAATTGTCGTGAAAACACGTGCATGGACGTTCACTGCAATCTTATTGGCTAAAACTGTAAATGGCTATAACTCCCTTGTTTTTCAACCAAACAGGATGGGATTTAGAACATAGACAGGCATAATAGACTCCTACAAGAAGGTATAGTCCCCATGCACGTGCATGCACGTTTTGCACGTGAAATGAGTAATATCAAAAATACGCTTAAATGAATGTATTTTTTAATACTTCTTGATTAATTGATTTGATATTAAGTATATTAAAATATATAAATAGTGTAGACAAGATGATATGGTCATTACGCACATGCATTCAGATGAGCACGCGTGCAATGCTGAAATTTAAATATATTTTGTATTCTTCTGGGAAAACGTTGTTTAAGTCTAAATTGCATAAAGTGTGTCTTATTAAATAGCGCTTACAGGGAATATGGCACCAAAAGGGAGTTGGGGAGCGTATGGGGAACATCTGTAACGGTCCCCGTTACAATAAGCCCTAGTTTAGTTTTACTTTGAACAAAATCTAATATTCAAAATAAGATTGCTTTATCATTACATTTACTTACATTTCAAATTATAAAAATTAGATCAATTCAGGAGAAAATGACATGAACTGTTTGTGGCAGATGTTTATGCATGTTTTCTGTTGAATATCATCGGAGTAAATTGGTTGACACAGTAGCCTCGCTTTCGGCTCTATATAATCAACACAAATTACTGTGCATGTTAAATGTGTGATGACCAAGGGAGAATGAACATAGTTCAACTCCCAAAAATGAATGCATCCAATCATGTGATAGGGTCTTCTATTTCAAAAGATTAAATGTGGTTTTTTTTGCATAAAAAGATATTACCATGTAGGGTCTATAAGATTATATTACCAAATTGACACAAATATAAGTATACAAAAATGGATTTTGGCTAATCTGAATTTTCTCTTTTTTTCTAAAATTTTTAGGATATTTAAGTTATTTTTATATGCGTCCTATATTTTATTTTTTCTTATTTTCACATAGGGTAAAGAAGTCATATAGAGATACAAAATGAAACAAAAGCAAAAAGATTTGACCATTTACTAAGAGAGTAAAAACAGTATCTGTGGATTTTTGACTCATATCTGTTCTTAGATTGGAAGCTTTTAAAAGCTTTAATTAGTGTTAAACTTCATGAATATTTTTGACCTTGACCTTTCATTTGACCTTAACCTCACTTTCAAATTGTGTTTATGTCAGTTTTAAAGTTACTATTTATAATATTTTATCAACTTCATATGCTGATACATACTGATGAGAGCTTTTCAACTGCATCAACATTTTTTGACCATGGCATTTCCTTTGACCTTTGACCTCAATTTGAAGAAATTAACCCTTGTCCTGCCAGGGATTCTATAGATAACAGCATCTCTGAGTGCCGAGCTGATAAGGAGCTCCAGCCGCTGACTGTGCCAGGCTGATTTATAAATTTCTCTCAAATTGCATATGCTGTAGATTATCTTAATTATCACCATTTTATAATTGACTTTTCTTATAACAATCTACACAACTTTTTTTCAGAAAAAACAAAAGAAGAAAATTGTGAAGAAATTTTTTTAATATTTCAACTCAGTAAAAAACTACAAAAGCTTTAAACTAAAATTTTACATCTAAAATATTTAAAATAAGAAATTATTGGTATTTTAATGTCATTATTTATTTCAAAGTAGCTTTTTGCAACTACTATATTGTAAGAGTCCTTCATGTTACTACTGGATATACTTTCACATTTTTAAACATAAAATTATTATTGCTACAAGTCCTTTTTTGACATCTATTTAATGGACATGGAAATCCGATTTTGTGGCTCCGTTTCTTTCGTGAATATATCTGCCGTAAAGCAGGGCTCGACATTAACGCTTGTCCGGTACCAATGAAAAACAATTACGGACAAGTGAATATTGCTGGGCACTCGTCCGATTGGACAAGTGATTTTTCATGTAAAGAAGTCTTTGAATAATAATAAAAAAACAACTATTGATTTAATTGATAAGTTTATCGAATACAAACGGAAGCAGTACATAAACCCGAATTTCGATCCCGATATCAATCGCTATGTAAGTTGAAGTTTACACTTGATCGGGATCGATATTCACTAATTGCATCCATACCATTGCATGGCGTGGATCTTGCGATGTTTGCCAATTTGGAATAAATCTGATTGAATTACAGATTCACTTGCAAACATTTATGTTGTTGTCAGGTCAGGTTGTGTAGATAAAATTTTGTTTTATATGTGTTTGTCTTTTTTATCAATAACAAGACTAATAAATCAAGCACGTTTAATTTCATTTATGTAATAGTTTTCAAGTTGACAGAATAAGATATTCAATGAAAATTTTTTCGGACAAGTGGAGTTGAAGTTCGAACAAGTAAATATCTTGGTCACTTGTCCGAATGGACAAGTAGGGAAAAAAGTTAATGTAGAGCCCTGTAAAGTATTTTTTTTTAACCAAAACGTCTTCAAAACAGTTATTAGAAATAATAAACTTTGATTGTCAATCAGTTTGCGATCATTTGACACAGTTGTATCGATTTTTTTCACCTTTGAAACTGGGGACGCGCATCAATGTTATTGCTCCCACGTAATATTCATGTCCATGGAATCAAATCATCAGAATTCTTCATCGGAAGCTTAATTTAGATATATTTTACTTAATAAAACATTTATTTTCTGCCTGCTATTACTGTAAAAGCCTATTTCTATCGAGCATCTTCTCCGCGACCTCCATCTTGTTTTCAAACTTTCCCCAAAGCACGCGATCACCAAGTTTCATTTTCTAAGAATACATACAGGAATTTCCCATCAAGAGCCAATCATATCATTAAACTACTGGAAAATCTATCTATTTTTAGTAAACAACATTGAAATGAATGGATTCCCTTTATTTCATTGGTTAAAATACGAAAGAAAACGTCATGTGTGCAAAGTCGATATACTGATGACCGGCACAGAATGGAAAACATGGCGGCTCTCACTTTATCGACGACCGGCACTGTGATGGTGTTATCTGGGTCGTCGATAAAGCGACGACCTGCAGGACTAGGGTTAATGTCAAACTTCATACAGCAAAACTCGGTTATAACTAAGTCACTGGGACCTTTGAAATTACTTCGCTATATCCGTAATTCATTATAACCATATAAGAAATTCAGTAAATTTGAATAGCTGGGGATCCAAGATGACTTCGCTATATCCGTGAATTCGCAATATCTGTGTTCGCACTAAACGAGTTTTACTGTATGCTGATACATATTGATGCAAGCAATTCAACTGCATCAACATTTTCGACCTTGACCTTTTATTTGACCTTTACTTCACTTTTATCAAATTGTTTTTAAGACAGTTTTAAAGAAACCATTTATAATATTTTTTTCAACTTATAAGCTTATACATAACTAGTGCTAATTGTAACGGGGACCGTTACAGATGTTCCCCAAATGCTCCCCAACTCCCTTTTGGTGCCATATTCCCTGTAAGCTTCATTAAATAAGAAAAATATATAGATTGTGTAGACAAGATGATATGGGTATTACGCACATGCATTCTCATGCGCACGCGTGCAATGCTAAAATTTGAATGAACTTGGTACACTTCTGGGTAAATGTTGTTAAAATCTCAAATGCATAGAGTTTTTCTTTTAGCATTGCACGCGTGCGCATGAGAATTTTCATGTGCGAAATTTTAAAATGTTATTCTGTCTTTTTTATATCATATCCTTGTATACACAATTGACTATATATTTTGATATACTAAGTATTAAAGTATTTAATCGAAAAGTATTAAAAATACGCTCATTCAAGTGCATTTTTGATTTTACTCATTTCACATGCACGCACGTGCATACATGAGCATGGTGACCATACCTTCTTGTAGAAGTCCATTACATCTATCTATGTTCTAAATCCCACTCCATTTGGTTGAAAACCAAGGTAGTTATAGCTGTTTAAAGTTTCAGCCAATCAGATCGCAGTGCGCGTTTACGCACATGTATGCATGTGCATGGTGACCATACCGTCTTGTAGAAGTCCATTATATCTATCTATGTTCTAAATCCTATCCTGTTTGGTTGAAAACCAAGGGAGTTATAGCTATTTAAATTTAAGCCAATCAGATTGCAGCGCACGTGCAACCACCACAAAACAACATAATTGGAATATATCATTTTGTAGGATATCCTCGTGCATGGCTATATTTAAAATTTCAAAGGGTTTCGTTAAAAAACGAGAAAGATATTGAGACTTTAGTTTTAGCCAATCAGAGAAAAGCGCACGTGCATGCGCGTGAGATCTTGCTATTTTGACCATGTCGTCTTGTCTATACTACTAATATATCCTTATAATATGAGTTTCAACGCATTTCATCAAAAATTGAGAAAGTTAGTCTATATCAGTTATATTGATCATTTCTCGTGATGCACGAGCGCGCTCTTGGAAGCACGTGCGCACAAAATGACCTTCATTACGCAAATCTACATAACATGTCTACTGACCCTAAAAACATTTCACCTTAGTTGGATGTGTAGTTTACGAAATCATTCGCAGACAAAAAAGAGCCCAGGAAGAAGAAAAATAACTAGAATCTTGTTGCCATGGCAACAAATAAGTCTTCCGTTCAGAATTTGCTTTTTTCTGTGCAAAAAACATAGATATCATATGTATTCTGAAAGGAAAAAAACTGGAACAAGAGGCCCAGGGGCCACAGCGTTCACCTGAGCACATCAGCTAGGAAAAAGCACATATCAGATCAAAACTGAAAGTTTACTGAGGTGGGTGGGGGGGGGGGGCTTGAATTTTATCCCCCCAGGGGTTCATGATTTGAACAAACTAGAATCTACACTACCTGAGGATGATTCCATATAGATATCACTAATCATGGATTTGAAGTACTTGAAAAGAAGATTTTAAAAGTATCCCTATATATCCCTATGTAAAACTTGGGTTGGCCATTTTGGCCCCACCCTAGCCCCGGGGGTCTTGATTTGAACAAACTTGAATCTACACTACCTGAGGATGATTCCACATGAGTTTCATCTTTCCTGGTCCAGTGGTTCTTGAGAAGAAGATTTTTAAAAGATTATTCCTATATATTTCTATGTAAAACTTTGGTCGGCCATTTTGGCCCCACCCTAGCCCTGGGGGTCTTGATTTGAACAAACTTGAATCTACACTACCTGAGGATGATTCCACATGAGTTTCATCTTTCCTGGTCCAGTGGTTCTTGAGAAGAAGATTTTTAAAGATTTTTCCTATATATTCCTATGTAAAACTTGGGTCGGTCATTTTGGCTCCACCCTAGCCCGGGGGGTCATGATTTGAACAAATTTGAATCTACACTATCTGTGGATGATTCCACATGAGTTTCATCTTTCCTGGTCCAGTGGTTCTTGAGAAGAAGATTTTTAAAGATTTTCCTATATATTCCTATGTAAAACTTGGGTCGGCCATTTTGGCCCCACCCTAGCCCCGGGAGTCATGATTTGTACAAACTTGAATCTACTCTACCTGAGGATGATTCCACATGAGTTTCATCTTTCCTGGCCCAGTGGTTCTTGAGAAGAAGATTTTTTAATAATGCCATTAATTTTTCTCTAATTCATAATTATCTCCTCTTGGAAAAGGGCGTGGCCCTTCATTTGAACAAACTTGAATCCCTTTTACACAAGGATACTTTGTAGCAAGTTTGGTTGAAATTGGCCCAGTGGTTCTTGAGAAGAAGATGCAAATGTAAAAAGTTTACGACAACGACAACGACTACGACAATGACAGACAACGGACAAATTTTGATCAGAGGCTCACTTGAGAGCCTTCGGCTCAGGTGAGCTAAAAAGGTCTTTCAGTACTTAAGGTACTTTGATTTCATGATCAATCTTGTTCTGATGCATTTTGGCACTCATAAGAGCTAGACGTATATCATAGACAAACCAACAGACGGATGAACACCGTACTCTCATAAACTTCACTGTGTTTATGTTCTGGCACAATTGTGATGGTTTTATAAAAATGTCATGAACTAAGTTAGTACCACATTAAACGTAAAGTCGTTGATTTTTAAAGTAATGATATCGAGATTTGCCAGTAGAAAGAATATTCAATTACAGGAATCAGTCAGCAATCGATTAATTGATTATATGTTGTTGAACGTCCCTCTCGAGAATTTTCACATGAAAAAGCCTCCACTCACCGGTGGAGACTGCAAAATGTTTCCTATAATTTGCCGCATTGAGCCAGTACCATCTGACACAAGGGGCCTCCATTTAAACGATCTCATCTGAAGGACCGGTCTCCACGTCCCACTATGGAAGTCCATAATACAGATATATTATGCTCTAGCCATGTTTTTATTTTATTTTTCATTTCACAAATTTGTTGCATCAGATTTTCTTAAAGATCATTTCAAACAACTTCATTGCAATGCATACGGCGTCCGGTGATTTTGAATTAACAGGTCAATATATGTGCACTTCATGTGATACATCTTAAGCAGAAAAATATACAGAGAGTGACTATGACGGACTATGAAATCAGAAAATATTTAATAAAGAATGAGCACAACTGATATAGAACTGATTTTTTGTCTATATGTAAATGGATAGGATAATCGGGATTAAAAGGGAATATCTCTCTCTCTCTCTCTCTCTCTCTCTCTCAGACATGTAAATTTCAGTATCTTGCGTAATGAAAAATCTACTATTATAGAATATGAATTCTGTATACATGTTAATGGTAATTATAACCAAATGTTTCAGATTTAACTGTATAACGAATTTATAATTCAAAGGCGTATATTTGCAAGAATGTCTCCGAATCTAAATCAAGAGGGGGGGGGGGGCTTCAAAACAATTACATACTCAGTAATTTTATGTTTTATGAATTATAAGGAAAATATGTAAGGTTGCATGTACATACATATAATCATATAGCATTGCATAAAATTGTGTTCATTCGTATACTTTATCCAACATATCAACAGATCTTTGCAGATGTTTTTGTATCATGTTTTTTAGAGTAGCATTATTTCACACAGAAACGCGTAACTTTCACATAATGTTAACGCTTTGAGTACTAGTATTTCACAAAAATCCAAGAATCGCTTTTTCTCATCTTTAATAACTTCTCGGGTATATAAAAGTATAGATCATGTATAATAAATAACAACGACTTTTTAGCTCACCTGAGCCGAAGGCTCAAGTGAGCTTTTCTGATCACATTTTGTCCGTCGTCCGTCCGTCTGTCCGTCCGTCCGTCTTCTTCTCAGGAACCAATGGGCCAATATTAACCAAACTTGGTACAAAGTTTCCTTGGGTGAAGGGGAGTTTCAATTGTTAAAATGAAGGGCCAAGTCCCCTTACAAGGGGAGATAATCAAGAAAAGACAAAAATAGGGTGGGGTCACTAAAAAATCTTCTTCTCAAGAACCACTGGGCCAGGAAAGCTGAAACTTATGCGGGAGCATCCTTGGGTAGTGTGAATATTAAATTGTTAAAATTATGACCCCCGGGGGTAGGGCGGGGCTACAATAGGGAATCCAAGTTTTACATAGAAATATATAGAACAAATCTTTAAAAATCTTCTTCTTAGAAACCACTGGGCCAGGAAAGCTGAAACTTATGTGGAAGCATCCTTGGGTAGTGTAGATATTAAATTCTTAAAATCATGACCCCCGGGGGTAGAGCGGGGCCGCAATAGGGAATCCAAGTTTAACATAGAAATATATAGAACAAATCTTTAAAAATCGTCTTTTCAAGAACCTCTGGGCCAGGAAAGCTGAAACTTATGTGGAGGCATCCTTGGGTAGTGTAGATACTAAATTGTTAAAATCATGACCCCGGGGGGTAGGGCGGGGCCACAATAGGGAATCCAAGTTTTACATAGAAATATATAGAACAAATCTTTAAAAATCTTCTTCTCAAGAACCACTGGGCCTGGAAAGCTGAAACTTCACCTGGTCTTGAAAATTCTTGAG
Organism: Saccostrea cuccullata; assembly: GCF_032062105.1. Lineage (NCBI taxonomy): Eukaryota > Metazoa > Mollusca > Bivalvia > Ostreida > Ostreidae > Saccostrea > Saccostrea cuccullata. Next base: position 188,641 of record NW_026929059.1, on the reverse strand, counting down.
ATTCAAAATAACAAAAGTTCTTTTGAGATCGGTACTGAGTTGGGAGGATAACGAGTCTCTATGTCCATCAGTTGCTACTCAAAGAAACATAACTCTCATGATTTTTTAAAACATGCAAAAAATGCTCTTCTTCAATCATATGAAACTCCTAAAGAGATAAAAAAAAAGTGACCCCACGGACAATAATTTTTAAATTACACTCTTTTTGATTGATCGTAACAAAAATTAGTTTGAAGATTGGTTGAAAAATAAAAAAGGTACAAAGAAAAAACAGTTCTCTATACTGACCCCTAAAATCCCTTCTATTTAAGGGAATCATATTTCCATGATGCCAGAGTCATTATCCATAAGAAATATCACGAGAATTCGTCCCTTCCCTCTTACGATAATGGAACTAGCGTTATTTCAAATTCTCTATAGGCAATTTTAAAGGACTCATAAAACCGAAATTACTCCACATATGCATACCAAATTTGAAACATTGAGAGCATATTAGGTTCCAAACAAATTTTCAATGGGAGATTACTCTTACAGGATTACTCTTAAAATTACTTAGAACTACGATATTTCAGTTCTTCAAAACTCCTATAAGGGGTCAAAAAGTGACCCCACGTTCCATAATTTTTAGATTGTCCTCTTTATGCTAAACTCAAATCTGAAAACTGTTTGAAAATCCATTGAGAAATAAAAAAGCTACAGGCAAAGAACTATTTTCTGTTCTGACCCCTAAAATCCTTTTTATTTGAGGGAATTTTGTTTTCATGATATAATCTCCTGAGAACAATGGAACAGTTATTTTCCATGTGAAATATCACAAGAATTGCTTGCTTACTTTTTGAGATGGAACAAGAATGATTTCAAATTTAACATTGAAATCTCCATAGGCAATTTTAACAGACTCATAAAACCGGAAGTACTCCACATATGCATACCAAAATTGAAACATAGAGAGCATATTAGACTCCTAACAGACTGGCAAAAAGTAGATAACTCTTACACAATTATTTTTTAAATGACTTCAAAGTACAATATTTCAGGTTTCTAAAACTGCAGTTAGGGGTCAAAAAGTGACCCCACGGCCCATAATTTTTAGACTGTCCTCTTAATGCTGAACTCATATCTGAAAACTGTTTGAAAATCCATTGAGAAATAAAAAAGTTATGGAAAAAAGTCTGTTTTTAATGTTGGCCCCTAGAAATCCCTTAATTTTTTGTTTTTCATTTTTAGCTCACCTGAGCCGAAGGCTCAAGTGAGCTTTTCTGATCACATTTTGTCCGTCGTCCGTCCGTCTGTCTGTCCGTCTGTAAACTTTTCACATTTTCGACTTCTTCTCAAGAACCACTGGGCCAATTTTAACCAAACTTGGTACAAAGCATCCTTGGGTAAAGGGGAGTTTAAATTGTTAAAATCAAGGGCCAAGTCTCTTCACAAGGGGAGATAATCAAGAAAAGGCAAAAATAGGGTGGGGTCATTAAAAAATCTTCTTCTCAAGAACCACTGGGCCAGTAAAGCTGAAACTTATATGGAAGCATCCTGGTATAGTGTAGATTCTAAATTGTTCAAATAATGACCCCCGGGGGAAGGGCAGGGCCACAATGGGGAATCAAAGTTTTACATAGAAATATATAGGAAAAATCTTTGAAAATCTTCTTCTCAAGAACCACTGGGCCAGAAAAGCTGAAACTTATGTGGAAGCATCCTGATATAATGTAGATTCTAAATTGTTCAAATAAAGACCCCCGGGGGATGGGTGGGGCCACAATGGGGAATCAAAGTTTTATATAGAAATATATAGGAAAAATCTTTGAAAATCTTCTTCTCAAGAACCACTGGGCCAGAAAAGCTGAAACTTATATGGAAGCATCCTGGTATAGTGTTGATTCTAAATTGTTTAAATCATGACCCCCGGGGGAAGGGTGGGGCCACAATGGGGAATCAAAGTTTTACATAGAAATATATAGGAAAAATCTTTGAAAATCTTCTTCTCAAGAACCACTGGGCCAGAAAAGTTGAAACTTATATGGAAGCATCCTGATATAATGTAGATTCTAAATTGTTCAAATAATGACACCCGGGGGAAGGGCGGGGCCACAATGGGGAATCAAAGTTTAACATAGAAATATATAGGAAAAATCTCTGAAAATCTTCTTCTCAAGAACCACTGGGCAAGAAAAGCTGAAACTTATGTGGAAGCATCCTGGTATAGTGTAGATTCTAAATTATTCAAATCATGACCCCCAGGGGAAGGGCGGGGCCACAATGGGGTATCAAAGTTTTACATAGAAATATATAGGAAAAATCTTTGAAAATCTTCTTCTCAAGAACCACTGGGCCAGAAAAGCTGAAACTTATGTGGAAGCATCCTGGTATAATGTAAATTCTAAATTGTTCAAATAATGACACCCAGGGGAAGGGCGGGGCCACAATGGGGAATCAAAGTTTTACATAGAAATATATAGGAAAAATCTTTGAAAATTTTCTTCTCAAGAACCACTGGGCCAGAAAAAGTGAAGCTTATGTGGAAGCATTCTGGGGTAGTGTAAATTCTAAATTGTAGGAATCATGACCCCCGGGGGAAGGGCGGGGCCATTATAGGGAATCAAAGTTTTACATAGAAATATATAGGAAAAATCTTTGAAAATCTTCTTCTCAGGAACCACTGGGCCAAAAAAGCTGAAACATATGTGCCCATGGAAGGATCATGGGGTAGTGTAGATTTCAAAATGTCTAAATTATGATCAGTGGGGTAGGGTGGGGATGCATTATGTATAACAAGGGTGAAATCTGGTAAAGATTAGAATGGTCAAAGCTTCTCAGGTGAGCGATGTGGCCCATGGGCCTCTTGTTATAATCCAAACAGATTGGGATAATATCAAAGTCATTTTACTCTTTCAATTTCATAAAATTATCTTGACCATTTTAAGAGAAAATGTGATGCCTGATTTCAATTTAACATAGAAACTCCCGTAGACACATTTCAAAGACCCATAAAAAGTTCTGCTCTGATTGATATGAAACTTGTAGTATTTGTTCTACTCTTTAGTTCTAACATGTTTCTATGCTCAAAATAATTTTAGTAATGTTATTGTGACTTTTAAAAATTTCATCCCCCCTTCTTGAATGTTTGAAGTCTCATATCTCAAAAAGTATCTGTGGTCTAAAATCATGTACGCGCACTTTTTTATAGTGTTAGTTCTTTAGAATTTATATTTTGAATTTGAGAGAGTAGACATCAAAAATAAAAATGATATAGGGTATTGTAGAAATTTTAGTTTTTCTTCAGTATAAACCGGAAGTGACTTAACCGGAAGTTTATCTTGTTTTAGACGGGAGACATTTACATTTGCTATTTAGTGGTTATAAAATAAAATAGGTATTTTTAAAGACAATCCCTAAACGCTGAGCAAAAAAAGTGCTAAGTATAATAATAATAATAATAATAAAAAAGACGAAAACAATAGGTCTTTTCGCCGAAAGCAAAAAGCCCTAATAATAATAAGAATAAGAAACAGTAGAATAACTATAAGGTCTTCCGTGAAGACGGAAGACCTTAATAATAAGAAACAATAGAATCACTATAAGGTCTTCCGTGAAGACGAAGACCTTAATAAGAAACAATAGAATCACTATAAGGTCTTCCGTGAAGACCGAAGACCTTAACTAGATGAGATCTCGTTGCGAGCATCGAGTAGGTCTTCCGTTGAATTTCTCGATAAGATGAGATTTGATTTTGACTGAGATATTAGTAAAAAGAGAATGACACAAAGTTTTTCATCATTAAATTTGATTTTTCGGATTTATATTAAAATATTTTGAGCATCTTTTGTTCAATGTGGCTTATGATTAAAATATCCCCCCTTTTTGAGATGTAAAGCATCCAAAATATAGAATTTTGGCCCCCTTGCAACCCCTTTATTTCGCAACATATGATCAAAATTTCATAAAACTTTGTTGCAAAGCATTAAGATGGATATCTTTGCTTCTGTAATGCATTACAAAAAATGATCATTGAAGAGTTAAAGATGAAAGACTTCTCCTACTTTGAGGAGTCAACCCCTTTTTCTTGATTTCAAATGAAAGATCTTGTGAATTCAAAGACTTTTTGTTCAACACTTATTCAGAGATTCCTTTTCATTGTGGAGATAAACTGAATGGAAATATTTAGGGGCTACCCCTCCAAGTCCTAAATGGGGCCGTTTTACAAAAATTTGAAGTATGCATATTGTTTAAAACATTATTCTGACCATCTTTTGTTCAATGTTGCTTATCAAAATATTCGCCCTTTTCGAGATATAAAACCTTAAATATTTAACATTCTGGCCCCTTGTGACCCCCAATTACGTAACATATGATCATAAGTTTATAATGTATAGTTGCAAATCGTCAAGATAAACATTTTTGCTTCAGTAATGTATTACAAAATATTGATCGTTAACGAGTTAAAGATAATAGACGTTTGGCCCTTCTGAGCCCCTAATTTTAGGGGTCAGCCTCTCTTTCTTGATTTCAAATGTAAGGTCTTGTGATTCTGCACAACTTTTTTTCTATATGTTTTGACAAAATATGATTAGGTACGAAGATATTAAACAAAATGTGTCAATTTTTGTGAGATGTTTCTGAGATATTTTTTCGGGCCCTACCGAGCTCCGGCGCCTTTTGCGCTAGAAAGATTTGGAGACCCAATTGCAATTCACTAAACCTTCCTTTACTTTCACTGAAAATCTTAAGTCAATATCTTAAGTCGTTTCGGAGGAGTTTCCTGGACAAGGCCGACCCTCTGAAAATCAGAAAATCGACCATATCTCACGACTGGAAGTGATTTAATCAAAAAGCAAAAAAACTTATCAAGATCAATCGAATATCTTTCAGATCTGAAAGGCTGGTATAAATCGGACGAGCCATCTCTGAGAAATCGCTTGCACAAAATCGGTTGGAAGAAAAATAATAATAGAGAAAAAGAAACCAAACAAAAACAATAAGGTCTTCCGTTGGAAACGGAAGACCTTAACTAGAAATGATCTCGTTGCGAGCAACGAGAGGTCTTCCGTCCCATTCCAGAAAATATTCCATGTAAAATTGAGCTGAAATGTGGATAAAAAGATTTGACACACGGGCGATTGAACCTGGGTGGCCAGCTTGAAAATCCAACAAGCTATCCATTACGCCATTTGGAGCTCTGCTCTTAATTTACTTGTTTATACTTCTATAACAGTACATCAGTCTTAGAATTATGAAAAGTGGGTCACTATTCATAATTTTGCGCCAGACAATTTTAATAAATATATTCGCGTCTTTTCTTTGTAGTGTTCTTTTAAATAGGTGTGATTGCTTCAATGAAATAAAAAAAATAGAACTTTGGTATCGCCCATATCTTATTTCGAGGTTTAGAAAGTATATTTAACACACTGACACATTACATATCGTATTTAGCCAAGTAACACTAAAGCAGTGAAATGGGGATTAAGTTTGAGTTTGACACAGAATTGCAACGTAACTACTACGCGACAATCCAAGTAGTCTTTTACATAACATTTATCCTTATGTTAGTTTTGCTTAAGCAAATGCTCGGCTGCCTCTATAAACTCCGACTTGCGAAATGGCGGAGTTGACAGAGACAGCCGCCATTTTGGACACGCTTCAGTTTTTTAAATGCTTATATCTAGAGTTGAAATTTACCAATATTTAAACAAATTATATATTTACCTTTTTAAGAATGGTCTCTATTAGCATTTCAAAAAGAAAGGAATAATATTGAAAAATAAAAAAGTTAGAAAATACGATTTTTTTAATTCGCTTGTTGTAACGACCAGAAGTACTGACAACGAACGAAAGGTTGCATCCTGGATAGTGAATATCACGATCTATAATCCCTGAAAATTTCACGTTGTTATCTTTTACCATTCTTGAGATTAACCGCGGACAAAATGTCATTTTTACATCAGGAAATGTCCCGTAACTTGGCACCAAAAGCGAATTTCCAAAAAATCGCTCAGATAGGTCAAGTTCATGTTACGACACATCTTTTCTGAAAATTATATGTAATTCTATCCAGTAGTCTCCGAGAAATCGCGTGCACAAAATTAGAAAGTCAAAAAAATAATGATAATAATAAGGAACAGTAGAATCACTAGAAATGAAACTCGTTGCGAGCAAATAGAGGTCTTCTGTCCGATTCTGAGAAAACAACAACGTTAAATCAAAATGAAAAAGTGATTTTAAAAAATCGGACATACGGGGGATTGAACCTGGGTGGCCGGCGTGAAAACGATACCCATGACACCTTCGGAAACCCGCTTTGAATTTAAAATGTGATATCCCGAGATTGCCTTTTTTAATTCTAACATTAATTACTGTAACATTTTTTTTTTTCAAATTCAGTGTGGAATTATAAAGTGAGAGCTAGCTTGCAAAACTTTGCCCAAGAATATCACATCGGAATTTGTTACTTGAGTTTTAAGAGTAATTCTTAGGAGAGATAATCTATTACTGATGAACAAATGATACTGTTTACTTTCTTTTATTCAACATGTATTCAACTTTTTATCCCTTACAACTCCATATACAGGCATGCCAATGGTTACTATTACTGCACTTCTGTTGTCATTTGTCTACTAGGTAAGTCAGGTCACAATACATTATTTCGCACCAAACGTCACGAGTAGTTCTTAAAGTTATTTCTTTGAAATGTTTGACCTATTGAATGGATATGATAGCTTCAATGAAATTTAGAAATGTATGTTCTTAACACCGGGATTTCGAGTTTTAGAAAGTATATTTATTACATGGTACAAATAAAATATCGTATATGGCCAAGTTACATTAAAGCATTGGATTAGGTAAGATTTTCCACGAATTTTGTATCCTGTTTACCCCCAATAAGGACTCTTCTGGTTAGTTACAGATTCATGGAAACACTGGAATCTTTCACTGAAAAAAAAAAACTCTCACTCTCCAATGGTCAAGGAATCTGATACTATTTATGTTCAATAACTTGCATTTATTACAAAATATTTAGACAAAAGCAATTTTAATAGACTTTTGAGGAAATCTCAGATTAAAACTATAATCTGAAACAGAATTGCAACGTAATTGCGACATGACAATCCAATGAATTCTTTTCATTTCATTGATCTTTATGGTAGAAGTTTCGTTCATCCAAACGCTCAGCTGACCCTCTAGACCCCGACTTGCCTAATGGCGGAGTTTACGGAGACAGCCGCCATCTTGGACCCACTTCAGATTTTTAAGTGCGAATATCTAGTGTGTGGATTGATCAATTCTAAAATGAATTATTCATTACGCCTTTCCAGTAGGGTCTCCATTAATGTTAATTATATCAAAGAAAAATGTTGAAAAACAAAAAAGTTGAAAAACTGCACATTTTTAATTTGCTTCCTGTAGCGACCCGAAGTACCGACGACGCAAAAGAAGGCAAAATTGCACATCTTATAACTCATGATCTATCGTCTCCAATAAGTCTCCAGTGAATATCTTGAGCCATTTTCGAGAACATTCAAAGACAAAAATGCATTTTAAAATCAGGAAATTGCCCATATCTTAGCACTGGAACCGAATTTTCCAAAGAACGGAATTTTATATAAAATTCATATAATGTCCTATAATTTCTAAAAAATTTCATTGAAATCTACCGAATGGTTTACGAGAAATCGCCTGCACAAAATTTGGTCAGAAGAAAAAAGAATAATAACTAGAGCAAAGCTCGTTGCAAAGCAACGAGTAGGTCTTCCCTCCTGTTTGACCGGAAGTAACTTTTGTTTTTTGAAAAAAGAGAAATGACGTCTCTAATGATTTAAATCTTCCAAATCTATGTTGAAAATTGCAAAAGTAAGCCATTTTTGTTACTTCCTGTTTGACCAGAAGTGACGTCGATGGACGGAAAATTAAGTTTCATGCTTCCAGTGACGAATATTTCCCCAAAACATGTCAAAAACTGCAAAAATATGCAGTTTCGGACTACTTCCGGTTTGTGATGTCACAGGACGACATCAGTAGATTTTACCAGAGATTTTCAACAACTTTGCTTCTTTGATGTATAACAAATTCTCAATACTTTTTGAGATATCTGGAAAAAACTTTTGGCCCCTCTAGATCCCTTAATTTAGGGGTCAGCCCTTTTTCCGAGATATCATTTGAAAGGTTTTCTAATTCTGCACAAATTATGTTCTATATATTTTAACAAAATATTTTTAGTTTAGAAGATAAAAAGCAAAATATGAGTAATTTTTGGCTCTTTTAAGCGTTATAATTTTTTACCCCTATATAGCGCCATTTTGAATAGAAAAATTGAAAAACAAAAACCGATGTGCACAACTTCAATCCTTCTATTATCTAAAATCAGTAGAATTTCTGCTCCAGCTTTAGCCGTCTCTGAGCCTTTGTCTGGAAACGAAATCCTATAAATTTTTGTTTAAAGGGAAATAACTCAAAACTGGAAGTGACTTTTTGAAATTTTCGACAGCATTCTGATAGACTTTAGTAACTTCCAATTACTCTGAAAATTTGAGTGAAATCAATGGAGAAATGAGTGAGATATGAGGCTTCAAAGTTGGTGTCTAGGAAGTAGAAGAAAAAAAAAAGAATAATAATCTTTACCAACAGAATCAGAAGAAGGTCTTCCGTTGGAAACGGAAGACCTTAATAATAACTAGAAACTCTTGTTGCTACAGCAACAAAAACGGTCTTCCGTTCTCTTCTATTTATCTGTATGAATTAGCTTTTATCTATGTTAAAAAATATATAATATTTACAATGATTACAGGAAAGCTCATATATAACTTATGAATATAAGTATAACTTACAAAGATTCTCGACGTTTCTTTAAACAATTATAGTCATAATAACATTTATAAAAATCATTTTCAATTTTTTTTATCACTTCCTGTGATGACCGGAAGTGACGGCGGACGCATTATACACTAGATCTGTTGTCCAATCTTCATGGTTTATTATTCATATAAATTAAGTGTCCTTATCTATTACAGTTTAAGAGATCTCCTAATATTAACTTCTCATTTTGAGGACAAGAAATCACGCGACTGGAAGTAAATTTTAAGAAAGATATTTGTGGTTACTCTAGACATCTGCAGTCTGAATAACATGTCCTAAAATTTCAAATACTCTTTTTATAAAAGATATTTATGGGATAGTATGCTACTCAATTTATGCAGTTTGTAACCGGAAGTTGTTGTTTTTGTTTCCAGTGGGATTGGAATATTTCGAAACTACAAATAAAATGCTATAATTTATTACTACGAAAGATTCCATAAAGAAAAGTTGAATTTTTTTATTTATTCAATCACTTCCTGTGACAACCGGAAGTGACGGCGGACAATCTTAACCCAAATGAATTTGTCTGCTCATCAAGATCTACCAGGTTCCCTATAAGTTTGGTGTCTTAATCTCTTACCGTTTACGAGATCTAGCTATGAATATTTCTAATTTTGACGACAGGAAATCACGCGACAGAGTGAATTTTAAAAAGATATTTGACTTCACTGTAGACATATGCACTCTGAATAACATATCCAAAAATCATTACAAATACTTTATCTATAAAAAGTATTTATGGGAAAGAAAAATACTCAAATTATGTAGTTTTCCTCTTATAACCGGTAGTTGTTGTGTTTGTTTCCAGTGAGACTGATATATTTTGAAACTACAAATAAGATGCTATAATGCAATGCAAAAAGAGTTTCATGAAAGAAAAGTTGAAATTTTCGATTTTTTTGATCACTTCCTGTGACGACCGGAAGTGACGGCTGACAATCTTATTCCCGATAGTTTTGCATAATTATCAAGGTCTACCACTCCTAGAAGTTTGGTGTCTTAATCTCTTACCGTTTACGAGATCTGGCTATGATAAATTCTCATTTTGAGGACAGGAAATCACGCGACCGGAAGTGAATTTTAAAAAGATTTTTGACGTTACTGTAGACATTTGCTGTCTGAATAAAATATCCAAAAATTAATCCAAATACTTCAACTATAAAAAATATTTATGGGAAAGAAAAATACTCAAATGATCTAGTTTTTCTCTTATAACCAGAAGTTGCCATTTTTGTTTCCGGTGGGATTGATATATTTCGAAACTTTAAATAAAATGCTATAATGTGATGCAAAAAAAGTTGCAAAAAAGAAAAGTTGAAATTTCTGAGATATGACTTAGACAAAATTATTTTGAAAAAAGCGGAAATCTGACATATCTGACGACCGGTAGTGAATTTTAAAAAAATGGAAAAAAAAAAACGCTTAGGCGTATTTAGGTTCTCTATCATCCCTGAAAATTTCATGAAAATCTGTCCAGCCATCTCTGAGAAATCTTGCCGACAAGATTTGGGAAAAAATATAAGAAGAAGGAGAAGAAAAAACAGTAGAATCACTATCAGGTCTTCCGACTGAAATGGAAGACCTTAATAATAAAAAACAGTAGAATCACTATAAGGTCTTCCGTGAAGACGGAAGACCTTAATAAGAAACAGAGTAAAAACAATATGTTCCCCAACTTCGTTTGGGGAACATAATGATGAGAGTTTTACAACTGCATCAACATTTTTTGACCTTGGTATTTCCTTTGACCTTGACCTCACTTTATTGAAATTAGTGTCAAACTTTATATGCTGATACATACTGATGTAAGCAATTCAACTGCATCGCTAGTCAAGATATTCTAATTTCATACACTAATACAAATTTTCATGTTGTATTACTAAAATACTTCATGTCCTATGAACATATTTCTAGTTAATATTCATATCAGCGAATATGATATGTAGCCATTTACATGTATTTCCTTTCTTTATTAATCATAAATATGTTAAATTTTTTTTTTTAAATTAAGTGTAGGCATATGCCTTAAGTGCCTAATGGAAGCTACACCACTGACTGGTACATTACTAAATGTTATATGGTATATACTTAGAAAACATAAGACTAGTAGATTACCAAATATCATAAATACTCTGAAAACTTGAGACTGGTAAATTGCATATCGCCAACTGTCATATATTCTGAGAAAATATTAGACTTGTACATCACTAAATGCCATATACTGTATAGGGGTTTAATTTCACGGGTTGTAATTTTCACGTTTTTCTCTCATCTGACACGATCGCGGTTTCTTGAATTCGCGGAATTTTGTATGTACATGTAATAAAAGTTACTTCCCTTGTCTCCATTTAATCCATACCATAGCTACATGTAAACGACATTAATCCGCGTTATGTCCGCGTTATTTCACGTACAACAGGGTAGGTTATTATAAAATTGTTAGATTTTATAAATGATTAACTAACACAAATGCAGTTATTAATAGTCCCTAAACGTTAAATGACTTTCCTATATGCTATTACGATGAGTGCATACGCACCCGAGATTTTCAATACAACGCGGCGAAAAACGACTGGACGGAAATAAAACTTTTTATGTAGTTCTGCGAAATAATATCGTTCCACGCTTCCTTCATCAGTAAGTTTGATATTTATTTGAATGATTTTTTAAAACCAAAATGTCGATAAAAACTACATGAACTAATATGTATGAGGATGCAGGTAATAAATACACGTGGTAACATGAGTAAGGCACGGGTAATCAAAACCCATGGCCCACGTATTTTGATTGATGAAACATGAAGCATTGGCTATTAAAAGAGCTTTTGAACAAACACAAATTATTATCTGCCGATTTGAGTTAAAGTAAATCGTGATAACTAAAATTAATTGAATGACAGTACTACTCGCAATTACTGAAATGACCATGGGCTGCACGTACACCTATATAAATCTATCGTAGTCTCTTCTCCCAAATAAAACATGGAGATTAATTGAAAATTTATTCACTGTTTCTTGAATTCACGGATTTGTGAACACCGTGAATATAGCGAATATTAACACCGCGAGTTATTTTTCCCCTATACAGTAAACTCAGAAAACATAAGCCTGATATATTGTACTTTTTTTATATTGTACTATTTTTATTGCTCACTAGGTTTTAAAAATGTATGCCTGGGAGTCATCTTTTGAAGAAAAAATCTTAGGATTGAGGAGAAAAGAGTTGAAAGTTCTTAAAACCATGGCATTTTTGAATGCTTGTGTTTCCTTCACTTGGACAACAGCACCATTTTTGGTTTGTTAAAAGTGATGATTTTTAGCTCTACTGGTCAGAGACCAGAAGAGCTTATGAGATAGTAATGTGTCTGTCTAGCTGTCTGTCTGTCAGTCCATCTGTCTGAAAACAATTTTCAAAATGCTACTTACAGTTTTGGTCTGATTTCAGTGTAACTTGGCACACAAGTAGACTATACTAAGACATATAATTCTGTGCATTGGTTTTTGATTTCTATGAACAGTGTTGTCAAAGTTACTAAAAATAGAAATTTCTGTGAAATACTTTCAAATTGCTACTCCACTTACAGTTTTGGTCTGATTTCAAAATAACTTGGCACACAAGTAGACTACACTAAGATACAAAATTATTACAAAATAACTTTTTTTATTTCCATGAACGATGTTGCAGTGGTAACTAAAAATATAAATTTCTGAGAAATGCTTTCAAAATGCCACTACTCCTACAGGTTTAGTCTGATTTCAATATAACTTGGCACACAAGTAGATTATACTAAGACACATAATTCTGTATATTGGTTTTTGATTTTGATGAACGATGTTGCCATGGAAACTAGAAATAAAAATTTCTGTGAAATATGCTTTCAAAATGCTACTCCTCCCAATATAACTTAACACACAAATAGACTACACTAAGACACATAATTCTATCATGTTTTTGATTTTGATGAATAGTGTTGCCATGGTTACTAAAAATAAAAATTTCTCTGAAATACTTTCAAAATGTTATTCTAAATACAGTTTTTAGCTCACCTGAGCTGAAGGCTCAAGTGAGCTTTTCTGATCACATTTTGTCCGGCGTCCGTCTGTCCGTCTGTCTGTCCGTCTGTCCGTCTGTCTGTCTGTAAACTTTTCACATTTTCGACTTCTTCTCAAGAACCACTGGGCCAATTTCAACCAAACTTGCCACAAAGCATCCTTGGGTGAAGGGGATTCAAGTTTGTTCAAATGAAGGGCCACGCCCTCATTCAAGGGGAGATAATTGGGAATTAATGAAAATTTGGTGGCATGTTTTAAAAATCTTCTTCTCGAGAACCACTGTGCCAGGAAAAATGAAACTTATGGGGTAACATCCTCAGGTAGTGTAGATTGAAGTTTGTTCAAATCATGACCCCTGGGGGTAGGGCGGGGCCAAAATGGCCGAACAAAGTTTTACATAGAAATATATTGGAAAATTCTTTAAAAATCTTCTTCTCAAGAACCACTGTGCCAGGAAAGATGAAACTTATGGGGTAACATCCTCAGGTAGTGTAGATTGAAGTTTGTTCAAATCATGACCCCCAGGGGTAGGGCGGGGCCAAAATGGCCGACCAAAGTTTTAGGAAAATTCTTTAAAAATCTTCTCCTCAAGAATGACAGAGCCGTAATTCATCAAATTTATATGGAAGCATCCTCAGGTAGTGAAGATTCAAGTTTGTTCAAATCATGACCCCCAGGGGTAGGGAGGGGCCAAAATGGCCAACCAAAGTTTTACATAGAAATATATAGGAAAATTCTTTAAAAATTTTCTTCTCAAGAATGACAGAGCCATAATTCATCTAATTTATATGGAAGCATCCTTAGGTAGTGAAGATTCAAGTTTGTTCAAATCATGACCCCCGGGGGTAGGGCGGAGCCAAAATGGCCGACCAAAGTTTTACATAAAAATATATAGGAAAATTCTTTAAAAATCTTCTTCTCAAGAATGACAGAGCCATAATTCATCAAATTTATATGGAAGCATCCTCAGGTAGTGAAGATTCAATTTTGTTGAAATCATGACCCCCGGGGGTAGGGAGGGGCCAAAATGGCCGACCAAAGTTTTACATAGAAATATATAGGAAAATTCTTTAAAAATCTTCTTCTCAAGAATGACAAAGCCATAATTCATCAAATTTATATGGAAGTATCCTCAGGAAGTGAAGATTCAAGTTTGTTCAAATCATGATCCCCAGGGGTGGGGCAGGGCCAAAATGGCCGACCAAAGTTTTTCATAGAAATATATATCATGTATATAGGAAAATTCTTTAAAATTCTTTTTCTCAAGAATGACAAAGCCATTATTCATCATATTTATATGGAAGCATCTTCAGGTAATGTAGATTCAAATTTGTTCAAATCATGACCCCAGGGGGTAGGGCGGGGCCAAAATGGCCGACCAAAGTTTTACATAGAAATATATTGGAAAATTCTTTGAAGAATAGCAAATCCATGATTGATCATGGGATTACTTTTGGATTTTAACTTTTCAATAATAAACCAATTTCTACTTTTTCTAAGCTACAGTTCTCAGGTGAGCGATGTGGCCCATGGGCCTCTTGTACTTTGATTATAATATAATGTGGCCTGCAGGTAGACTACACTAAAATACATTATTGTCTTTAGGTGAGCTTTTCTTATCACATTTTGTCTGCCGTCCATCCGTCATTCTGTCTAGCTGTCCTTCTGTCCGTCCGTCTGTAAACTTTTCACATTTTAGACTTCTTCTCAAGAACCACTAGGCCAATTTTAACCAAACTTAATGCAAAGCATCCTTGGGTGGAGGGGAGTTCAAACTGTTTAAATGAAGGGCCCTTACAAGGGGAGACAATCAAGAAGAGACAAAAATAGGGTGGGGTCATTAAAAAATCTTCTTTTCAAGAACAGCTGGGCCAGAAAAGCTTAAACTTATGTGAAAGCATCCTTGTGTAGTGTAAATTCTAAATTGTTCAAATCATTACCCCTGGGGGTTTAGGGCGGCCACAATAGGGAATCAGGTTTTACAAACAATGTGGAAATGTATAGGAAAAATCAAGAAAAGACAAAAATAGGGTGGGGTCATTAATAAATCTTCTTCTCAAGAACCACTGGGCCAGAAAAGCTGAAACTTATGTGGAAGCATCCTGGGGTAGTGAAGATTCTAAATTGTTCAGATCATCACCTCTTGGGGTTGGGCAGGGTCACAATAGGGAATCAAAGTTTTACATAGAAATATATAGGGAAAAAACTTGAAGAATCTTCTCAAGAACCGCTGGGCCAGAAAAGCTGAAACTTGAATCCTGATAGTGTACAGAATGTGGACAAAAGTATTGGAACGATTTGCGACGTCGTTTAATAATTGAATAATACTCGCATTTGATAGGGCATTATTTACTATGTAAATGATTTGCAAAAACTCTGATATGTCGACCTCGGTAGTGTCGACTTGCCCGCTTTTCTCAACGTATATTCACAGTCCCAAGAGTAAAATTTACCTGGTATATGTCGACATCGGGGCAATTTTCTGCTCTACTTAGCCTAATTGTTTGTCAGCTGGTTGTTTGTCACGCGCGGACGACTCCGTGTATCTCGACGTCATTAGAAATTCACACCTTTCACAGCCATGTTTTGACTACTGCTTTTGTAATAATGTGTTTGTGGAGGAATCCCAAGCACCCTCAGTGTCTCTTAGACGTTAATTGTTTAATATTAGCTGGTTAACCTGTTCAGCTTGGGTAATATCATTGATAGATCTGCTCGATTCTGTGTGAATGTACAACCGTTTTTTATGTCGAAATCTAACATAACTTTAACATTTTGTGAAAAAAAAAAGTAGCTGAATTATAATGAATAATATGCACATTAAATTCAATTTAACTTAGAAATTGTGGTAAAAATGCATTCAACTGGAAACAATCCAATCTGTGGCATGCGCACGACTATCATCCGTGATATCCATGCATGCGTTACATCACTGAGCTTGTTTTAATATGCATATCCTTTTAAATTTTGATTTGAAAATGAAATGAAAAATAATTACGATTGATGATTAAATAAAAAAGAAATGAAGTGAAATAACTTTTAAAAATATGCGTCATTTTTTTTCCGTATCACGGAAGTCGACTTTATACCATTTCGATTCAGAGTTTATAGAGCGCATTTCATATCCTGTTCTGACAAAGCAAATCACGCGGATTTGCGGAATGCTGGATGGAAAACTTTTATTAGTAAAATTAGAAGATTTCCATAAAAAAGGGAAGCATTTTATTAAATTTCAATTGTGAATAATTCTTCAGATTTTCTAATAAATATAGAGGGATAGCTGAAACAAACAAGCTATGGTCTATTGAAGACATGTACGTAGTTACACGTACATGTTTTACGATGCTGTACTTAAATAATAAGGACGTTGAGTCTCAACTCTGATATCTCGACACCTTGGATATCTCAACATTTCCCGATTGTCCCGCCGATATCAGATGTCTAAGCAAATTTACTCTTGATTTCTCGAACTCTTGATCTCTCGAAACCCTTGATCCCTCAAAGTCAAAATGCAGTCCCGCTTTGCATATTCTATTGAAATTTGCCCTCGATACCTCGAAGTGGCTATGTTTATACAAAGTTACATAAAGCAACTTTACCTGGACATTTAATGGCCCCAGGCAGAAGATGCGGCTCTCATGAATTGACTTGTTTATTCAAGTGACACTAATACTGCAAGGTGATAATTGATTTATAATTAATCTTATGATGCCTATATGCTGCTAAAATAGTTATCATTGACTGTATTAAACTTTTTAAAAATTTTCTCCTCAAGAATTTACCACTGGGCCAGAAAAGCTGAAACCTATGTGGAAGCATCCTGGGGTAGTGTAGATTCTAAATTTTTCAAATCATGACCCCCCTGGAGGTAGGATGGGGCCACAATAGAGTACCCAAGTTTTACATTGAAATAGCTAAGAAAAATCTTTAAAAATCTTCTCAGGAACTACTGGGCCAGAAATGCTGAAACTTATGCAAAAGGGGGTTGTGATTTTAAATTTTCCATATTATGACCCATGGGGTAGGGTTGGGTCACAAAAGGTATTACCAGGGAGAAATCTGGTTAAAAAACGGCATGGTCAAAGCTATTCAGGTGAGCGATGTGGCCTATGGGCCTCTTGTTTTAAAATTTATTTTCATGAATGATTCTGCCATGATGGTAACTTGAAATGATAATTCTATAATATTTTATTAAATGCTACTCATACAATTGTAGTCTTATTGCAATATTGCCACAAAAAAAGATTTAATAAAGGATCATTATTTTATTTATTGCTGTTTTAAAGTTTCAAGACTCAACTGCTACTCTTGTCTTCCTTTTTTCACAGGAGTTCGTGTACCTATCAATTTTGCCTAAATTTTCGGTAAATAAAAAGATACATAATACCTATAATAATAACACAAGGAGTGCAACCGTTGTCCGCGACGTCATGACGTGACGTCACGGGCGGTCCATTTACCCAAAAGGAACAAAGAAAAACCAATCATACACAATTTACTAGAGATAACGATATTACGTTTAGATATGAGTACAAGTACTTGTACCTCCTCGTTTTAAATTTTCGTGAATGTCTACTAACTTGTCTCTGGTTTCTTTTCGCATATGACCTCAATCATCTAGATTTGCATTTCAGGCAGTTTTGTTCCTTTTTGGGTAAATGGACGCGCCCGTGACATCACGTCATGGTGTTGTGAACAACGGATATTTGAGCGAAGTTGTGGAGAAATGTCACTGCTGCTGCTGTAAAACATGCGTTTGAAATCATATGCATTAAGAGCCATAAAGAATGGTCCCTTCCATAAGATTGGTTTGTGTTTTATAATTTTCGATTGAAGATTAATTGTGCGACAGCCTTGATATTAAGCGAGGGGTTCCCAGGTGACCTGAAATGCGTTGCACTCCTTGTGTTATTATTATACGTATTACCTATTTTTTTATTTAATGAAAATTTTGGTATAATTGATAGGTACGTGAACTCCAGTGCTTTTTTTTATAAGTATAAACCAGTAAAGCTACAGTCTTGACAGAGATTTCTGGTTTTTTGGTATAATTTCTAATTAAAGAGACTATAATAATAATAAAAAATTACATTCTTGTGAAAGTGATGTGCCATCATTTTTCCAATCTTAGATATTTTATTAGGTCACCTAAGTTGTTCAAGTGACCTTCAAGTATTGTTAACTGTTATAGGTAACTTTACTCACTTAGGTATTGTGCATCTGTTCTTATCTATCGTTGTGTGTTGTGCATCATGCATTAACGTTTAAACTTTTTAGCTTCTTTTCTGGAAACAATGGACCAATTTCAACCAGTTCTAGCATATGGGATCAATAGATGAACAGCAGAATTTTTGAAATCCACAGGTCCCATTGGCAAAACCTGTAAATATTTCAAAAGTCCAGTAATTTTCTCCACACAGCCGTTAATTTTTTAAAGATCTTTGCGGAATGTTATCTTCTTGACCTGTGGATGTTAAGTGTCAAAATGATTGTATCTTCATGTATTAGTGCAGTGACAAACCTAGAAACATAGAAATATATAGGAAAACACTTTAAAAATCTTCTTTTCAAGAACCACTGGGCCAGGAAAGATAAAACTTATGTGAAAGCATCCTCAAGTAGTGTAGAATCAAGTTTGTACAAATCATGAACATGACCCCCAGGGATGGGTGGGGCCACAATGGAAAATCCAAGTTTTACATAGAAATTTATAGGAAAAAACTTTAAAAATCTTCTTCCCAAGAACCACTGGGCAAGGAAAGATAAAACTTATATGGAAAAAGCATCAGGTAGTGTAAAATCAGGTTTGTTCAAATCAAGACCCCCCAGATATAAGGCAGGGCCACAGCGGAAATTCCAAGTTTACATAGGATTATATAAGGAAAAACTTTTAAAGTCTTCTTTTTAAGAACCTCTGTGCCAGGAAAGATCAAACTTATATGAAAGCATCCTCAGGTATTGTAGAATCAAGTTTGTTCAAATTATGACCCCCTTGGATAGGGCGGGGCCACAATGGAATATATAGGACAAATCTTTAAGAATTCTATTTTGGAGAATAGCAAAGCCATGATTGGTCATATTCATCCTCAGGTAGTTTAGAATCAAGTTTGTTCAAATCATTGAGGGGAGGGGTTGGTTGAGACGGGGCCACAATGAGCGAAATTTTTTTTTTATAGGAATCTATAGGAAAAATCTTCTTCTATAGAACAAAAATGCCATATTTAGTTATATTGATAAGGAAGCATCATTAGGTTGTGTAGATTCATATTTGTTTAAATTATGATTCCAGAGGTAGGGAGGAGCCACAATGGGGATGAATTTTTTACACAGGAATATATAGGAAAAATATTTTTAAGAACATTCAAGCCATTGTTATTGATATGGAACTATTCTCAGGTACTTAAAATTCAAGTCCTACTTTTTAATACATAACTAATTTGTGCCTTTTAAGCTCACTTGAGATGAAAGCTTTTCTGATCACATTTTTCCAGCGTCCGTCCATCCATCTGTTTGTCCTTCCATCCATCTGTCTGTCTAGCTGCAGATCTGTAGCTCTCCGAAAAAAATATGTTGACAGACCGGAGAGCTACAGTGCCACCCATTGAAAATACTGTATATTTATTGCGCACAAAAAAGTGCACTGTTTCTCGAATTATTGCTCCATATTTTTAAAACTGTCATCTCAAAATTTGACTAACTGGGTGTTCCGAACATATTTTTTCACAGATTCCACAACAAAACATTCCGTGTGATTGTTGTTAATAGCCCTCCTGGCTCTGAAATTGAGATCTTTGAAAATTTCATCTATTTACACTGCTATTTTGGTTTCCAAGATAATTCGGTCAAACGCGCTTCATGCAGATGTAAACCAAGAGTGTACTTGATAGAGAAGTAAGGATTTTTTTTAAAATCTAGCTTTTTTGCAATTGAGGTAAGAGTTTGGAAAATTTAATCCAGAACCAAGCTCTCCGGTATGTTAATATATATTTTACCGAGAGCTACAGTTCTGCAGCTACCGTCTGTCAAGCTGTCTGTAAACTTTTCACATTTTCAACTTCTTCTGCAGAACCACTCGGCCAATTTCAACCACACTTGCCGCAAAGCATCCTTGGGTAAAAGGGATTCAAGTTTCTTCAAATGAAGGGCCATGCCCTTATTCAAGGAGAAATAATTCAGAAATAGTGAAAATTTGGTGGCATGTTTTATAAATCTTCATCTTAAGAACCACTGTGCCAGAAAAGATGAAACTTATCTAGAAGCATCCTCAGTAGTGTAGATTCAAGTTTGTTCAAATCATGACCCCTGGGGGTAGGGCTTGGCCACAATAGTTGATCAAGCTTAACATAGGAATCTTTAGAAAATTCTTTAAAAATCTTCTTCTCAAGAATAGCAAAGCAATTATTAGTCACATCTATATCAAAGCATCGTTAGGTAGTTATACCCCCCCCCCCCCCCCCCCCCCCCCCCCGCAAAGTATGGGGGGATATATAGGTATCAGTTTGTCCGTCCATCTCTCTGTACGCTTAGCTGTGCATCTGTCTTTGCAAATGTGTCTGGCCCCTTATCTTTCTTATGGAGGAACATTAGAATCTACTACTTCACACATAGATTGCGCATGACCTAAGGGTGTGTCATGACCTTGAATCAAGGTCATTTATGGAAGTTCAAGGTCACTGGAAGAAAATTTCATAATCGGTGTCCTGTCCATATCTTTCTTATGGATAAACTTAGTAAGTTCCTATTTCACACAAAGATTGCTCATGACCTAAGGGTGTGTCATGACTTTGACCCAAGGTCATCTGTGCAAGTTCAAGGTCACTGAAAGAAATATTTTACAATTCATACTTGGTACATATCTTTATTATAGAAAATCTTGAATCTACAACTTCACACAAAGATGGATTTTGACCTGAGGATGTGTTATGACCTTGAGCCCAAGGTCATATAAGTTCAAGGTCACTGAAAGAAAAAATTCATAATTCGCGTATGGACCATATCTTGCTTATGCATAAACTTGGTAAGTTCCTGTTTTATAAAGATTGTTCATGTCTTGAGGGTGTGTCATGACCTTGACCCAAGGTCATTTGTGCAACTTTAAGGACACTAAAAGGAAAAAGTTCATAGTTTGTGCCTGGTCCATATCTTAAGGATAAACTTGGAGGGTTCTTCATTTACACAAAGATTGCTTATGACCTGAGGGTGTGTCCTGACTTTGACCCAAGGTCATTTGTGCAAGTTCAAGGACACTGACAGGAAAAAATTCATAATTCATGTCCAGTCCATATTTGTCTTATGGATGAACATGGTGAGTTCCCATTTTACACAAAGATTACTTATGACCTGAGGTTGTGTCATGACTTTGAACCAAGGTCACTTATACAAGTTAAAGGTCACTGAGAAAAAGTTCATAATTTGTGTCTGGTCTGTATCTTAAGTCTTTATTTTTCTTATTAGGCTGCACCTTTGTTTTATTCTTAAAAAATATAATGAGCAATTACATTGCACTAAAAATGTTTAAACATTTCTCTCTTCTCTTAGATCCATAAAATATTCATGATTTGGCACCTCTGAAAAACCCTACTGGGGGTATTTTGTCCCTTTTGGACAGTTTTATAGATTTAGGTTTGTTCAAGTCATGACCCCTGGGGGAAGGGCAGGGCCATAATGGCTGATCAAAGTTTTACAAAAAATTATATCAGAAAACTCTTTAAAAATCTTCTTCTTAAGAATAGTAAAGCCATGATAAGTCATATTTATATGAAAGCATCCTCGGGTAGTGTAGATTCAAAATTGTTCAAGTCATGACCCCCCAGGGATAGGAGCCACAATGGCCGATCAAAGTTTTACTTGGGAATATACTGTAAAAAAAATCACATTAGTGATTTCACAGTATAGGAAAATATTTCAATGACAGCAAAGCCATGATTGGTCATATTTTAGATTGGGGGAGGGGGTCACAATGTATGTTCAAATATGAATAATGCAATAAAGACACAGGTAGTTAAGGACATTGGCAATGTTCCGGGCTTTTGTATTGATTTTTTCAAGAACTCTTGAACAGTTGTAATGATAAAAAAAAACATGTTATATTTTGGTACATTTAACCCACCAAGCCACCCTTTCTTATTAGATTTTGTCAAATTAATGTTTTTACAATTCTCAATGCATTTCTTATGTAAAATGTTGATAAAAAGGACCTACTTAATTTTTAGGTCACCTGAGTAAACTTAAAAATCTTCTTTACTCCGGGAACATCAAACAGTCAAACTGTTGGTAAGATTGTAATCAGCATTGAGTCCTCTACCAAAATTGTGAAATTCATGGCCCTGGGGGTCAGGGGTTCTAGTAATAGGGCGGGGCTAAACAGGTTGTATAGTAAAAATGCATTCTTCTTTAAAATTCTTCTGTTCTGCTCCTGGGTATTAAATAAACTAACCAAGTGCATAGGTAAGTTGAAAATGACCATCTTTTCCAAAATTGTGAATTTCATGGCCCCAGGGTCAGGAGTTCTAGTGCCAGGGCGGGGCTATATAGATTATATAGTGAAAATGCATAATTTTTTTGAAATTCTTCTTTTCTGTTTGTGGGCATTAAATAAACTAACCAAGTGCATAGTTATGCTGAATAAGACTGCCTCTTCTCAAATTGTGAATTTAATAGCCCCAGGGTCAGTGGTTCTAGTGGTAGGGTGGGGCTATATAGATTATATAGTGAAAATGCAAAAATTCTTTGAAATTCTTCTTCTCTGTTCATGGGCATTAAATAAACTTACCAAGTGCATAGTTGTGTTGAATAAGACTGCCTCTTCCAAAATTGTGAATTTCATGGCCCCAGGGTCAGGGGTTCTAGTGCTAGGGTCGGGCGATATAGATTATATGGTAAAAAATGAATTATTTCTTTGAAAATCTTTTTCTTTGCTCCGAGTATTAAATAAACTAACCAAGTACATAGTTATGTTGAATAAGGCTACCTCTTCCAAAATTGTGACTTTAATGGCCCCTGGGTTGGGAGTTCTGGCGTAAGGACGGGGCTTTATTGATTATATAATGAAAATGCATAAATTCTTTAAAACTCTTCTTTTCTGCACCTGAGTATTTTTAAATCAATTAACTATGTACATACATGTAGTTATGAGGAGGGAGGATTTTGAATTTCAGGGTCCCATGGTTAGGGCTTCTTGTGTTAGGGCAGGGCTCTAATGTTTATACAGTGAAAATGCTTGAATTTTTTGAAAAATCTTTTCCTTTGTTGTTGGGTATAATGCCAATGATCTTAGTATATATTTCTGACAAAAAACCTGCTTCTTCCAAAAATGGTTAATTTCCTGACCCCTGGGACAGAAGAGGTTCTTGGGGGGGGGGGGGTAACATAGTCTGAAATAATTTAATACTTTGAAATCTGCACTTTGGTATCAATCAACAGCATGATGAAATAAAATTTAAAAAAAGTTCCAAAATTTTGAAAGATTAGGCCCCAGGGTCAGTGGTTCCTGTGGAATGGGGAGCTCAACTGTGGACCTGCCCTAACACAAGAAGCCCTGACCCAGGGGCCCTGAAATTCACTAAAAGTGGAAATGCATTTTCTCTTTGTTACTCTGATCTACCTCTGGGTATTAAGTAACCAAAATAAGCATGCTGAGTGTATAATTATGATAAGCAATGGTGCCTCTTTCAAAATTGTGAATTTCATGGTCTGTAGTTTAAAACATAAATCAAATTCAATTGTTGGAAAGTTGTCACATGATACTCAGGTGACCTATAAGGCCCATGGGCTTCTTGTTTTACCATAAAAATTTTCCAAAATCCAGTCATTTCAGAAAGTTTATATACTATATACATTATTGTATCCTCATTTCCAATCGTATCTAAATATCATGACTGAAAACACAAATTTAGAAACATGACACAGATCTACCAACACTGTTCATTATTTTAGAGTTACTTCCCTTAGAATTTAATTCATATTCATAATTGTAAAGACTGTTTGACTGTTTATGTTAAGTAATTTACCATATTGGAAACAAATTTTCATAAAAATATGGCATAGCTTTGTTTTATACTTGTTTACAGTTACTACATGTAAATAGTGTCTCCTTCGCACGACCTCATTCAGTTACAGGTTTTCGGCATTTGTCATATCTTGTGATTGTCCTGGGTATGCGGTAAATAACGGTCTGTTGACCACTGTTTACTGTCTGTCCCTGAACACAATGTACAACAAAACAATCACCATTTTTCTTTCTTGCTGTAGAGATGATTCTACACGTTGAAGGAAGCACATGTGCTTTTGTTTACCTCTGTAAATTACGCTTTGTTGGTTTTCATTTCACAGAAAATTCTACATGGGAGATCACTCTCAATCACAGTTTTATAAGTGAATAAACTCATGATATAAACCTTTTTTCTCCGGATAACCATGACTTGCCAATGTCCTTAAAGTAATATGCAAGCATCCTTAGTTAGTGTAGACTTAAGTTCTTTTCAAATCTTACCCTCTCCCCTCTAAGGATTGGTTGGGACCACTTATGGGTTTAAACTTTTCAATAATAAACTGATTTCTGCTCTTTACCTAGCCAACATTCTCAAGTGAGCGATGTGGCCCATGGGCCTCTTGTTCTAGCCAATATGCTCAGGTGAGCAATGTGGCCCATGGGCCTCTTTTTTATTTTTCTGGTCTATTGAAACTGAAATAAAATATAAATGCATGCTGTTTTCTTATCAAGATTCAAGAGAAATAAAATGATGGAACTTTCTCTGTATATGAAAAGAGTGAGCTACTTTGTGGAAAAATATATGAAGAATGCTGTAAATGTTTAATATTCAGTGTGTACAATATTTGGCGGAAATTGAATTTTGAACAAGTTAGCGTAGATGTAATTTAGAGCAATTCTTATCGTTCTTACTTATGTATATAAGTAGAAAACATTTAGTGTTGTACTTGAATTAGCAGAAGTGTCTTTCCACCAAAAGCGCTAAAAAGAATACACGGCCAAATGTAATATGTTTACAGTATGCATAATTTGATACAAGTAACATGTTAATCGTTTGGGATGTCTTGTGGTTAACGGATTAGCAATTCTGCATTTGATTGCCATCCCTAATTATTATCTCCCCTTAGAAGAGGGCTTGGCCCTTCATTTGAACAAACTTGAATATCATTCAACTTGGGAAACTTCGTGGTAAGTGTTTTTGAAATTTGCCCAGTGGTTCTTTAGAAGAAATGTACAAATGGTGTGTTGTTGTTTTTGTACTGTCATTAATTTGAAAGTAATAAATGGATTTAAAGTAGAAATCCACTGTAAGATACATAATTTGATATATAATTAAAATTGTTATTATGGCACATCCTTTTTCAAGTAATCATGTGTGAAAAATTGTGTTATGAGCATTATCTTTCCTTTTTTTGTTTTTGTACAGGTTTCTTTGGTAACTTTTGCTGTCTTTGTATTGTCGGATTCAAATAAGCTTGATGCTGAGAAAGCATTTGTGTCCTTATCTTTATTCAATATATTGAGGTTTCCAATGTCTATGCTTCCACAGATTATATCGAATATTGTACAGGTAAGATGATGAATTTTTAAAAAAGGAATCACTGCTTATTGTTTGGGGTATGCCAGGGCATAATTTGAATTTGCCTTTTCAATTTTGCTAGCCAAAGGTGATGATTTGCTCCTCTCACGAGAATGAGGAGAGGATCTGCATCCTTGGTTACTGAAAAAGTCACCCATTATATATATATTATCCAGGATTCCAAATGTTAATAATTTAATTTTGTTTGTATTTTGGCCTCTCATTGGTTGATTTTCAAAAAGGAATGCAAATTATTTTGTATAATCTGGTTTGGTATGGGGACATACCCTTGATGACCAGGTTAATCATCTTATCCATGCAATTCCCTCATTTCCAGTCCTCAGAATCCATGGAAAATAACAGATTTGATAAATGTACCTATAACTTCAAACAGTTACTTGATCTTACCTCATGTAAACAAACATCATGGCTGCTAGATCTATGTATCGGTTATAACCTCCCCTCACTTCCGTTACTACGTCGTCATCGTTAATTTTTCACATTTTCGACTTCTTCTCAAGAACCGCTGGGCCAATTTCAACCAAACATGGCACAAAGTATCCTTAGGTGAAGGGGATTCAATTTTGTTCAAATAAAAGGCCACGCCCTTATTCAAGGGGAGATGATTCAGAAATAGTGAAAATTTGATGCTATGATTTAAAAATCTTTCTCTCAAGAACCACTGTGCCAGGAAAATTGAAACTTATAGGGAGGCATCCTCAGGTAGTGGACATTCAAATTTGTTCAAATCATGACCCCCGGGGGTAGGGCGGGGCCACAATGGCTGATCAAAGTTTTACATAGGAATATATAGGAAAATTCTTTAAAAATCTTCTTCTCAAGAACCACTGGGCTAGGAAAGATGAAACTTACCCGGTATATGGAAGCATCCTCAGGTAGTGTAGATTCAGGTTTGTTCAAATCATGACTCCTGGGGGTAGGGCTGGGCCACAATGGCTGATCAAAGTTTTATTTAGAAATATATAGGAAAATTCTTTAAAAATCTTTTTCTCAAGAATAGCAAAGGCATGAATGATCATATTTATATGGAAGCATCTTTAGGTAGTGTACATTAAAGTTTGTTCAAATCATGACCCCTGGGGGAAAGTCGGGGCCACAATGGCGGATCAAAGTTTTACATAGAAATATGTGGGAAAATTCTTTAAAAATCTTTTTCTCTGGAATAAAATAGGTATGAATGATCATATTTTTATGGAAGTATCCTCGAGTAGTGGACATTTAAGTTTGCTCAATTCATGACCCCTGGGAGTAGGGGCCACAACATGGAATCCAAGTTTTACATAGAAACATGTAGAAAAAAATCTTTAAAAATCTTATCAAGAATAGCAAAGCCATGATTAGTCCTATTCATAGTGTAGATTCAATTTTTTTAAGTCATGACCCCTGGGGGTAGGGTGGGGCCACAATGTAAGTTCAAATGTAAAGTGCAATAAAGCCACAGGTAGTCAAAGAAATATGCATGCATCCTTAGTGAAGATTCAAGTTTGTTCAGATCATACCCTCTCCCTTTTAAGGATTGGTTGGGACCACTTTTGGGTTTTAACTTTTCAATAATAAACTGATTTATGCTTTTTTCCTAGCTACATTGCTTAGGTGAGTGATGTGGTCGATGGGCCTCTTGTTTATAATCTGCTTCGTGGATTATAAAGTGTAAACTGACCCAAACCAGATTATACTCAATAATTTGGCCAAGAATTAGAGTCATTCCTTAATTAGTGTCCTAGGTATACCCAATAAATTAGAGTCTGATTCTTTTAATTAGGGTCCCAGGTGAAAAGCCACATTGTTTTCGTCTTAATTGTTTTAATTATTATTATTATTACACTTAACACTTTTACATTTCAAAGCCTTTGGATATATGTAATTTATGTCTAAACCAGCCTATCTAAATGTCTCCCGTATGTTAGGTTTTGTACTTCCGGGAACGTCACTTCCGTATATGCCCTATATTGACCAAACTTGTATGAATGATACATCTAAGAATGCACACTACTAGGCTTGCTTTTGATGTGTGATCTGACCTATGGTTACTGGATAAGTGACCAGGTTAAAGTTTTTAAAAGTTGATCCTTCAGAAGAACATAAGATCTATCTGAATAAAACTACAATGGATGATCTATCAAAGGATGAACACTTTTGATTTAAATGCTGGATTTGAAGTACATTTTCTGGATGAGTCAGTTATTTATGTTTGGATAAGTCTATTACCAAATATCTAAAACCCCAATCAGAATAAAATTGCATAAATGTTGTCTTAGGATGTCCTTTCTAGATATCTTATAAGTGGAAATTTTAGCGAGACGCATATTTAGCAATTTGTCCTTCTAAATTGGTATTTTATTTTTAGCGACATATAATTTTAGAAATTTTAAAAAGCTCACTAAAGAAGCTATTACAAATTAAGTACAATTAATTTTTAGCAATATTCAATTTTAGCGATCTTGGCACCCTAGCTAATAATGCCAAAATTAAATCCTCGTTAAAAATTCTGTTTATACGGTTATTATTTGTTTAAATTTGCAATTCATAAAGAAAACATTCTTAGAGATGAGCTCTGTAATCTCTGATTACCTCTTTTTGACATGGACTTTTGTTTTATTTTGTAGACATCTGTTTCTCTAAATCGATTGCAAAAGTTTTTGAACCACAGTGAACTTGATAAAGATGCTGTACAGAAAGACAAAGAGAGCAGTAAGTAACTGAATTTATTATCTTCAAGTATTTTCACCTACCTGAGCTGAAAGTGCAAGTGAGCTTTCAGTGATGACTTGTTGTCCATTGTCTGTTCTTCTGTAATTTTTTTGGCATTTTTAATTTCCTCTCAAATTGTTTAAATGAAGGGCCAAGTCCTCTTACAAGGGGAGATAATCAAGAACATACAAAGTAGAGGATAGGGTCATTAAAAAAATCTTCTTGTAAAGAACCACTGTGCCAGAAAAGCTGAAACAAATGTGGAAGCATCAAGGGGAAGTTTACGATTTAAATTGGTAAAATCATGACCCCTATGAGCATAATTTGTTTTTCAGTTTTGACGTCTTGAAAAAAGATTTGCTGAAGTGCCTTACTAAGACTGATTACAAAGACAGATGTGATATGACCTAGCTGAACACAACATGTCACTTATTTTTTACCCATTTCATGGGCTCATTTATGCGGTACAATGTACAATTAATTCTTAATAAACCGCCACTTTTTGTAATTAAGAAATCATGGCGGTATAATGAATTTGGCGATGAATTGAATTTCCCATCTTTCAGGACACAAGAAGTAGAGTTACCATTCTTAGAAATACCATTTAGTGTTTCTATTCTTATAATTATATGTTCATGTATATAAGACATGAATTTCTAAATTTGAAAATTCAAGTAATTTTTTTTATGTACAATTTTGTTAAAACAGAATGTTCAGTTATGAAATAAAGAAAAGTACATGTGTATGCATGTAAATCGGCACGTCTGATATATTAATAATAATATATAATTATAATAAATTCACTGTTTATGGCATCATTCTGAATGAAACGTTCACAATTTATACCTTATAATTATTTTTTAAGCAAACTTTGCATTGTTTGAAGCCACAGGCACCTGACGTTGCTTATTTTTCTTTTAATAAAAAAAAATATACCCATACCTTATAATAAACCGGTTTATTATAAGGTATGGATATTTTTTTTATCAAAATGATCATCAAAATGATATCGTATTCGGCGTACTCTAACAACTACTGCTTTCGTGGTGAAGCCGTGACTTAATGATGTTTATTAAACCAAGAACAAAATCATTAAAACAGTTCATATTAAAATTATTTATTTAATTCTTATTTAATTGCATGTACCTTGTCTGGCTTTGCCTGCTTTACAACAGGGATAGCGTCAACCAATTAGCTGCGTTTCACTGACCGCATGCACCTGTGGCGGTATATCGAGATAATTGACACTTAAAAATGAACGTTTGTTGTGAAAACAGGGTGGGGGATGGAGGTATGCGAATTTGGCGTTATAAAGAGAATTTTCATTAGTAGGAAAAACGTTCTTAGGAAATCATGGTGGTAGTGCGAAAATGGTGATGAATCGAATGGCGATAATTTGAGAATTGACTGTACATCAAATTCACAGGAAATGAAAAGTTGTGCCATATTTTGAATAGTTGGCTGAAAACTCCCATTTATGTTCTTATTCGTTCCTCTCAAATGAACATAAATGATATTATTAAGGTCTTCCGTTTCCAACGGAAGACCTTCTACTGATTCTGTTGGTAAAGATTATTTTTCTTTTTTTTTTCTTCTACTTCCTAGACGCCAACTTTGAGGCCTCATATCTCACTCATTTATCAACGGATTTCGCTCAAATTTTCAGACATTATAGACATTATTAAACTCTATCAGAGTGGTATCTAACATTTCAAAAATTCACTTCCGCTTTTGAGTTATTTCCATTTAAACGAAAATTTATAGGCTTTCGTTTCCGGATAAAGGCTCAGAGACCACAAAAGCTGGAGCAGAATTTTTACTGCTTTTAGGTAACAGAAGGACTGAAGTTGTGCACATCGGTTTTTGTTTTTCGATTTCTGTATTCACAATGGCGCTATATAGGGGTCAAAAATTAGAACGCCTAAAAGAGCGAAAATTTACACATATTTTCCTTTTTATCTTGAAAACTAAAGATATTTTGTGAAGACATAATGAACAAAAGTTGTGCATAATTGCAAGGGCTTTCATGTAATAATATTCAAAAGGGGCTGGCCCCTATAATTAGGGATCATGGGACCTTGAAAGTTTTTGCTTTATAACTCAAAAACGGTAAATATTTCGAAATGACTATCGATTATAAAGTTGTGCTTTAACATCTTACTGATCTCATGATATTGTTATTGTGTTTGAGTCTTGTTTTAAATGAGCTGGTGCATGACCTATATATGCACAGGTAATTCTTTTCACTCAGCACGTAAACGAGAGCTCCTCATGCGTGTAACCAAAGCAAGCTTACTATAAATAATAAACATGGCTACATTGGATGCTAATATTCTTCTGAATAAAGTTCTCGAAGTGTTTGTGCTTTTTTCTTACAAATTATCATGTTTATTCACTGACAACTTTCCCTTTTATTTCATTTTTTTAAAAATCGTATAAACCAAGTCTACTAAAAAGGGAAGAAGATATAATCTTTTCTTCTTATCACATAAAAGCAAACAATATAGTGAGAAAATAAAACATAACTAAGAGGCACATATACTATTCACAGCCTTTAACTGCACGGCTTTAACATTCACCTTGTTTGTTTACAATTATATAACGCGCCTCCCTCGATAGCGGCAGGGCAAAGTCGGTCACCGGGAATCAATCGGCCTGTGATCCAGCGACCTAGAGTCATACACAAAAAATAAACCACCACAGAATGGTTAAATTACTTCTTGATAAAATTGTTCCTTTTTATACTATCTCTGTCCAATGAAAATATTATTTTGTTCGTGTCTTACTTATGGTAGGAAAGAAAGCTAGATCCGTATTCACCGTAAACAAGGCTCCGTTCCCATTTTGATATTGAAGAACTCTTTATGCATATAATTGAAATAAACTTGCCGTAAGTAATAAATATTTTACCACACTGTATCATATCTCTTTTTTAAATTAGGTTTTAAACGTGTTCTTTGTTTCCCGTTCAGAGTATTCGATGGTATCATGTTCTTTTATTAAAAAAGATCTTTCCAAGAGAAAGAGTTATAGAAAAAAAAGTACGAGTATCTTTTATTCATTTGAATATAAACACAAACAATTTTAACGGAAACAATATACGCCCGGATTATATATACATAAAAAAAAACTTTTAAGAGTCAAATAATACACAATTATTTACTGCGCGATTCTCATATTCACCTGGAACCCAGATTCTAAGTGTTTTTACCATTGTGTAATCTATCTTTCGATTACACGCAGCCAAGAAATTCTAAAGCGACACACCGTGGTGAACCATTGACCCCGCAGTCATAGGCAAAATAATTGGTATATATATATACAAACCATTCTACAACAGTAAGAAAATATTATTTTCTCTAAGTAAATTTTCTGTTTTTTTCTAAATTTTTTATGGTTGCTTTCAAAAATATCTTAAAATGTTTTAGGTTTGACTTTAGTACAAAACGCTGAATTCTTAAAAACGCAACTTTTTCATCTATGTACGACTTGTTTCATACCAACTATAGCCGTATTCCGCCATATTTCTTTCAGATACCTTGTCTCATTGTAACGATATATACCCGAATGCCCTCGTTACACTTGAATGATTTTTTGGCTTGGCTATCGACTTGTGCACATCTTCGATGGTAAAACATTTGAAAACACATGGGTTGATCAAGACATTTCAAAATCACACAACATAATAATCATATTTCTGAATAATTACAGATTTGAATCAAATGTAATAAAAAAAAGAAAGAAAATGCAAGTTTGAAAGAAAGATTCAGTTGCACGAGTATGCATTTTTACACTGCGCCAATTTATGCAGAATAAACATGAAATGAAAAGCACTAAAACCCGTAAACACACTTTGAAATTATTATCATTTGAATGGAACAAAACAATCAGCGTCTTTGATTTGCAGGTTTTATGCAGACTTTGATGCACGTCGAGAAAACGCGTATTAAACGTACCCATACCTGGTAATAAGTTAGCTCACAAGTCAAGTGATAACACCCTTTCCATTTATTGAAATATGCATCACAAAAAAGAAATTCATAAAAACTCAATAAACACCCTGTATCTACTCCTACAGTCTAGCGCGTCGATACACATAGTCCGTGCTGATCAGATTTTGGTCAGGGAAAATATCACAAGTGGAAAAGAGTGGTATTTGCGCGGCTGAAATGGGGGGGGGGGGGGGTCTAAAGTATAATTATAACGGCTTCATAAGGTATAACTGAGTCTATTTAGTTCTAATAAACATTCTTTATATAGTCAACCAATATTTAATTACAAATTATTTTAGCTACAAATCTAAACCAAGTAATTTGATACACGGTAAATATTTAGTTCAAGACTTAAAAACATTTAACCAAAATACAAAAGTTTATGTGTACATCTGTACGTTCTTTAACACACACGCGGAAAAAATTCCCCTTTTAGACTGATATTGAGGCATTTGTATTTTTAAGGGGGGGGCAGAAATAATTGACATGTCCGTTACCTAAATTCTCTTGGAAGACAGACATTTCTGCCAATTCCATTTTTGAAGATTTTTTATTGTCTCACTCCGACCACAAAGTATGAACATTTTTGCGGAATGTGGCTGTTCTATAATTATTACAGGAAGTCTTTCAAGATTTCAGTATCCCTGTCTGGCAGTCTACTGTTGCAATATTTGGGAGATACTTTTAAAAACTTTGGTAGGGAAACAACCAATATTTTTTAAAATGCAACACAACACAACACAAGTTTTCCGAAACACATTTTTTTTCATCACAGATATTAACCATGGCTATACCAATTTTCAACTTTTAAAGAGAATCTTCCGAATCGTAAGGATAGAATTATACCCAATGAAGTGGACTAAACATCGATAAGTAACACTGGCACATGTAAACTTCATAAGTGACTTCTGTGCTGCACACTGTCTATTAATTTATAGAGGTTTTATAGTAAAGTTCAAGAAATAATGATTTTAAAGCAATCAACTTAATTAGAGCCCCGCAAGGATTTGCAGGTGCCCTACAGTAATCACTCCATCTGTCCGTCCGTCTGTCATGCATGTCTTTAATTTATATTGTCCTCCAAAATCAGTCAAAAAAAAAAAAAAAAAAAAAAAACAAAATAAAACAAAACAAAACAAACACAAAAAACAAAACAAAACAAAAAATCCTATGCACCACACTCTATACAATCCTTTTTGGTAGGGGATAAAGGAGGCTTCCTGTAACTTTTCTGTTCAGTACTTACTTTTGAAAGCTTGAATCTGCGTATTTTCCTGCAAACAAAAAATGTGGAGGGAGCGTCCACAAATTTTCTGTTTTTTAAAAAAGTTCGCTGGAATCTAATAACTTTTTTTATGGTTGCCCAATAGAGTTCAAATTTTTGTATATGTAAAATGGTGACAAATAGTTGAGAATGAAAATATTCTACTTTGTGACACCAATATATTTTTGTGACTTTTGTATACTGTTGTAAAATGGTGAAGAGATTCAAATAGTTGATTGAAAAATGATTGAAGGTACGCGGAAAATTTCTTCAAATTATTCATATTGTTAGACGTATAAATATCCATACTCTATATTACAGAAAAAACATTCTCTCTCTCTCTCTCTCTCTCTCTCTCTCTCTCTCTCTCTCTCTCTCTCTGTATGTGTGTACAAAAATAAAGTATGGTAGTTTTATTGTGTATAAAATTATGAAAATAATTTTAAATCAAGTTATATAAGGTATTTAATTTAAAAAAAATTAATAAATAAAGCCAATACACATTATTTATAATGAAAATATTTTGATGCTAAGTTTGGATTCTCTGTGTCTGTAATTAAGCTGGTTTGGAGCTATTTATTTTTGGGGTGAAATTTCGGACTATCGGTAGATGTGTCCTGCTAACTTTTTTATGCATAAGATTATGAATGGGCAACTTTTTTTATGGTTGCCCAATCATCAGTACAAATTTGGTATGGTAGATCAGGAGGCAGAAATACATATTTTGATGCTAAGTTTGGTTCTCTATGTCCCCTGATTTGGAGCTGGGGTGGTGGGGTAGATTCCTTAACCTTTATTAGGTCACCTGAGTAAACTCAGGTGACCTATTGCTATCTGTTTTTCTCGTCCGTCGTCGTGCGTCGTCTGTCCTATTGTGCGTTAACATTTGAACATTTTCAGCTTCTTCTCTGCAACCACTGAACCAATTTCAACTAAATTTGGCACAAAGCATCTATGGGTGAAGGGGAACAAAAATTGTGAATTTCATGATCCCTGCCCCCCTGGGGCCTGAGGGGTGGGGCCAAAACCACTAAAATTAATGCAATCTTTAAAAATCTTCTTCTTTACTCCTGGACATCAAGCAGTCAAACTGTTTGCATGATTGTAATCAGCAATGAGTCCTCTACCAAAATTATGAAATTCATGGCCCTGGGGTCAGGGGTTCTAGTGCTAGGGTGGGGGCTAAATAAGTAGGTAGTGAAAATGCAATATTTCTTTGAAAATCTTCTTCTCTGCTCCTGGGTATTAAATAAACCAACTAAGTACATAGTTATGATGAGCAAGAGTGCTTCTACCAAAATTGTGAATTTTATGGCCCCAGGGTCAGGGGTTCTGGTGTTAGGACGGGGCTCTATTGATTATATAGTGAAAATACATGAATTCTTTGAAAATCTTCTTCTCTGCTCCTGGGTATTAAATAAACTAACTAAGTACATAGTTATGAAGAGTGCCTCTACCAAAATTGTGAATTTTATGGCCCCAGGGTCAGGGGTTCTTGTTTTAGGGTGGGGCTCTAATGATGATATAGTGAAATGCATGAATTCTTTGAACATCTTATCCTTTGCTCCTGGTTAAGATACTAATGATCTAATTACATATTTAAGGCCAGGATTTATTTTATTTTCAGTTTTACAAACCCTCCGCTCAAGGTTTTGAATCTTCAGAAAAAAATAAAACAATTTTTTTCTTTCCGATGTCAAATTTGAGTCGGGATCTAGATTTCAAATTTACGAACTCGCATTTCCGGTTTTAAGATGAAACGGCGGGTAATTAAAACTAGCGCTTGGTTTAGTGTAAAATTCATCGATACGAGTGCCATTCAAAACGTTTCACCCGTTCAAAGGACAAATAAAATGCTGATGACTTTGTTGCACAATGACATGCTGGTGAGATAATTATGTATTCGTTTCAAAAGTATCTGTCTGTAAATTATTTTCCTCCCCCAGGTTTTAAACTGCCCGTGGTAGCTATTGCATATTGCCAGCAACATTGTTTAGGTCTCTGTTATAGCTTACAGTCTAAGCATCATTCATCAGAAAATGGTTGCTTGTGCATCAGATGTAATGAATAAAACTATGGGAGAAGTTAAGTCCATTTGAGGAAGAAATAAACAATAACCTGAAGAAATAAAAAAAATCAACTATTAAAAGGCAAGAATATACAAATATATACAGGCATGTAGTATCATCTGTATCAGCCAGAAAAATTATTTTACACTTAATTGAAAAAAAATGTTCACCCTACTCCCCAATACTCCCTGTCTGTTTTATGATAGGAATTATAATTTTAGGCATCAAGTAAATTTTAGAACAATGTCTACACATTCACCTAACACATATTCAAAAAATGAAGATATATTGAAACACTTTTAAAGAATTGATTTTTAAAAATATATTTTGACCAACATCACAAAATTTATATAACTGGCCCAAACTGGCAGCTGATGAAATAAGCAATTAAATGTTCTACTTTCCTATTTGTAACCATTATGTGTCCAGTGGTAAGGAGCCTATTAGAATAGCATAAAAAAAGAATGAACAAATGTTAATAATTGATTTATCCAAAAAAAAATTTTATTTCCTTCTCCTTCGGGACTTTTTTATTCTCATGTTCATAACTAAACCTAAACATAAAAAAAAATGCTGGCCTTATAGTGAAGAAAGGGGCCTCTTTCAAAATAGATAATTTCAGGGCCTCTGGGTCAGGGGTACCAGGGAGGTACTTTGACTAAAAATAAATTAATGCTTTGAAATCTGCCCTTTGATAAGCAATGGTGCCTCCTTAAAAATTTGTGAATTTCATGGCTTTTGGATTAAAACACGAGCCAAATACAATTGCTGGAAAATTGTTACATGATACTTAGGTGACCTATAAGGCCCGTGGGCCTCTTGTATAAGAATGCATTGGCAAAGAGAGATAACTGCTGAAGATGTTCATATTGTAAACTGAATGCTGCTATGAGTCCCTTGGGATTAATTAGCTTTCCTCCTGAAGAAAATCCAGAGCATTATATTTATCTGTCACATTGAGATGAATTACCACCTCTGTCTGCAAATGAAAACACTCTGAAATGTTTATTAAATATAAATTTTTATAATTTATTTTTGTTTAATAGTTATGATTTCATTGAATTCTAAAAACAAGAAATAGATTGAAGAAGATTTTTTGATTTACTTTTTTCACTTTATGTCAATTCAAGAATATTATTAATTTTTAAGATAGTTGTATAAAAACCCCATTCTATCATTAATACTGAAAAAGTTCTTATTGTAACTTTAGAAGAAAATGATGAGAGAGGTACAATTAATCCCTTGGGATTAATCATCTAGCCTGCTGCAGAAAATTTAGTAGGCTTTTCTCTATCTGTCACTTTAAGATTAATGAAAACCTTTGTCTGCAACTGCTGTTTGT
This sequence comes from Saccostrea cuccullata, assembly GCF_032062105.1. NCBI lineage: Eukaryota > Metazoa > Mollusca > Bivalvia > Ostreida > Ostreidae > Saccostrea > Saccostrea cuccullata. The sequence continues at coordinate 151,794 of NW_026929059.1, read as the reverse complement.
TTGAAGTTAAGGTCAAGCCTTCATGATATTTGCATTCATTGAAGGCTGGCATTTTATATAACACATTTTTAGCTTCATAATTGTTTAAATATACATTTAATGTTAAGTTGTTCTTTACTGCCAAATGTAAATACAAGGATATTATTTTCAGGTTTTTGAATATCAGGAATTATCTTGAAATTTTAAGAGTACAGTTGCTGTTGCTTATTCTTCGTACATTTTTTAATCATCCCGTAAGCTGCACCCTATTAATTCTACCCCATGGCGGGGCCCTTGCTGACTGGTCAGTTTTCTAGTTTGTTTTATGATTTATTCAAAACCCGTATAAATGATTAGTATAGTGTGCTAACATTGTAATTTTGTTCCGTGATTAAATATCAGTAGCAGGTTATATAATGTACATTCAAGTAGTAATAAACCCGCATATGTCCAGATTCGAAAATTTAAGAACTTATATACTGGGGTAACAATCTTATCTGAATATTACAGACTTATCATGTAATTACATGCTTTTACAACCTAAATTAAACTGTTAAAATCATAACCGGCACCAAAGTCAAACCATTTGTATCGTTTACCGTATATAACTCAGTATTTTCTTTAAAATGAACTTATATCTAGCGCAAATTACTTTCCTTGGTTTAAAAAGTACGCGTACGAGAGAGTGAGTGAGAGGCATTTTATTCAAGTACCTTCAAGTTTTTACCAGCGAGTCCCTGTATCAAGTATTGTCTAATTTTTATTCTATTAAACATAATCTCCCTTTCCTATTTAAATTTAATTTATTTGATGATTTTATTCAACTTCAAGCACAATATCATTATGTAGTACTAAAATGAAGTCCATGCACGGATGCTATTGTACATCAGGAATTTTCTTTAAATCCTTTATCCATGCATTCCTCCTTCAAGGAAAATAATTATGAATGAATTGATTGAATAACGTGTATAAAACCATGTGCTTTCGGTTTGTCGACGTGTTTTAGATCATGATCAGCAAATCACAACTCCTAGGGTCTTCCTGTCTAACGGAATAATAACCTCGAATATATTACGTATACATCATGACATCCCCATGCTCCTCACCCCCTTTACCCAAACTTTGAAATAAATGAAAGATATTTTATTTGTGGACTTTTGAGTTTAATTCTATTGAAAGTAAAGCTATTACCTAAAATACGGAATTAAGGAAGGGACTTTCAACCCCGTCTATCTTTCATACACCATGTTGTTTGAATATTAATATCCGGTGATGTTTTAAAATACCTCAATGTTGTTTTTCTGACCTGTGACAAAATGGAACGAGATAATGCAAATTTCAAACATCTTCATCGGCTAATGACAGAAAAGTTGTAAAATTCCTGTCAGGGTTATAAACTTCTAATCACTAAAAGGTGTTTGTCTTGACACAGAGCCAAGGTTATTCTGTTAAGATCAAGGTCACTGACAGAAGAAATATTTTCGTTACTACGTACGCTATGAATTAGTAAATGAAAATCATTGGAGGCTCTTACTTGAAAATAGGTTACTTATAATTGGAGGTTTTGTCATGACCCTGATCAAATGTCTTTCTGGCAAATCAAGGTCACTGACAAAGAAAAAATTGTGTAAGCATAACCTTGTAATTAAAATTTACTGGAGGCTCATGCTGGGAAGACAGGTTGTTAATTGACATAAGAAAGTGCAGAGACCTTGACCCAAGGTCTGTACTTTCTGTCCACAGCTCCAACGGAAGACCTACTCGTTGCTTTGCAACGAGCTCGGCTCTAGTTATTATTCATAACTTAAACACAAACACGTATATTAGGATGTGAAGCACTCTGATAGTGCAGTTTCCTTATTTTGAAAGACAAAGAAGAGTAAAAAAAAGAGGATGACTTGTGTATGAACTTTAAAAACTTAATTTTATGGTTACAGATAATTTATTTTGAAAGTTTTCTTTCACATAACCATCTGTTGCTTTTTCTGACGTCCACCGCCAATGCTTTTTAACTCAACTAAGTTGAAAGCTCAAGTGAGCTTTTCTGATCACCCAATGTCCATTGTTGGTTCATCCGTCTGTCTAGCTGTCTGTCCGTCTGTAAACTTTTCACATTTTCAACTTCTTCTCAAGAACCTAAGGGCCAATTTTAACCAAATTTGGTACAAATTATTCTTGAGTGATGGGGAGTTTAAATTATAATCAAAGTACTCAGAAGTACAGAGCCGGGCTCATTTACAGAGCAAAATGAATTTCTTACATGAATCATATGTTTATATTGTATTAACAGATAAATAACAAGAATATCAGATTAAAAATTCTGATGAAAAAAATATTTTAAAACTAGCAATATAAATTATAAGACACTGACAGTGAGTTTTCGATCCAAATACCACGGTCCGATTTTGTCAGAATCAAAATTAATCTGGTACTACGGCTGAATGTAAACAAACAGGCCAGTCTGGTTCCCTCTCCTGTTTTTCCTCGTTAGTGTAGAGAACTACGATAACACCGATTATCAGAAATCCTTACGCTAATAAACTATGTTCTTTGACTTAAGACTGAAGTTTTCAAAGTCATTACTACTAATGTTTATTCATTTAGATAAAACTTCGTTTTATTTATGTTGCTTTATTTAGCGTTTGTATTATCTCACAAGCGGTTGAGAGTAAGAACGATATTTTTACATGTAACTTTAAAATGGCGACTATGGGGTTGACATCCTGTCTTGAACAGGATGACATAAGCCGGCAATTGCTCTTTGAGCAATAAGCCCAGCTAAAAATGAAGGACCAATTCCTGTTCCAAGGGTAGAAAAGACGAAAATAGGGTGGGGTCATTTAAAATCTTCTTCTCAAGAACCACTAGGCCAGGAAAGCTGAAACTTATGTGGAAGCATCCTGGGGTAGTGTAGATTCTAAATTGTATAAATCATGACCCTTAGGGTAGGGTGGTGCCACAAAAGGGAATTCAAGTTCTACATTGAAATATATAGGAAAAATCTTTAAAAAATCTTCTTCTCAAGAATAGCAAAGGCCAAAGAACCATTGGGCCAGGAAAGCTGAAACTTACACAGGAAGAAACAAGACCTTTCAGTTAAAACTGAAAGACGTCTTTCAGTGACTTTTCAGTTGCCATTCAGCCACTGAATGGCACATACATTTCAGTGACCTATCAGTTGCCTTTTAGTCACATTTCAGATACCTTTCAGTCACCTTTCAGCGGACATATTTCCGTTAACTTTCAGTGACCTTTCCGTCAACTTTCAGTGACCTTTCCGTTGTCTTTCAGTGACCTTTCCGGCGACTTTCAGTGACCTTTCTGTCGTCTTTCAGTGACCTTTCCGCCACCCTTCAGTGATATTTAATTTTAGTCTCAATTTAGCGATTTTTTTACAAGCTGATTAATTTATAATCAGATATTTTTTTCCCTTATCAGTGAAGCAATATTTTGACTAAAGATATATTATTCAATCTTAATTGTGTTTTTCACTTATCGTAATTAAATTCGCGTACCTAAAAATATGTCTAAATAATATTATAATTTTATAAAACAAATATTTATTCAAAATGATATTTAATTTTCTAATTTCATTTAGAAAACAAAATTCCGTCAAGTGATAAAGAATGATGATCTAATAATCGAATCAAAATTTACATAAATGCCGCATAACATTCTATAGTGCTTATACGCATATTTTTTCATGAAAATATCTAATTTTGATTAATGAGACAAGAATTTATTTGATTTAGTAATACACCTTTTCTGGAAGATTCCTTATATACCTGATCCATTTCGATTCTTAAGTAATTGTCAAAACCGCAGGATATTTTAGCTTTTGAAAGACATCATTTAAAAATCATTTTAAATGAATAGAATAAATCATTAATACATGCCTCTCGTAGAAAAAAAACTAATTATTGTAGATTTTAGCTTTTAAAATGATATCGTTTTAAATTTATTCTACTAAGTTTCTAGGTCTCACATATCTGACACAGGAACAGGTGCCCGTCGCTGATAGTTGTCATCATCCCGATAGGAGATGTGTAGTAATCAGTCTGCCCTAAAAATCCGCGCAATTAACATAGAATATACAAAAGATATACAAGATATGTACACATGGCGATTGTTCCATCGATTTCTACATATTGATTGATTTCAATTTATATTTTATCAACAAGACGCCGTGGGTCAAATGGTAAGGTCGCGGACACTCAAGCAAGAGACCCGGGTTCGATTCCGGTATTGTGCACGATTTTTTTTTGCATTAATTTTTTCCCTCAATTTTTTTTATTCAGAACTAGATAAATTTAATGCTATTATACCAGGAAAAAGTGAAATATTTTTTTAAGTTAAAAAATAAGCTGATTATTCAATAAAAAGATGCAACTGAATAATGGCTGAACCAGGAAAGCTGAAGTTTTAGGTCACCTGAGTAAACTCAGGTGACCTATTGTTATCCGTTTTCGTCCATCGTGCATTAACATTTAAACATTTTCAGCTTCTTCTCAGAAACCGCTGAACCAATTTCAATTAATTTTATCATATAGCATCTGTGGGTGAAGGGGAACAAAAATTATGAATTTTATGGTCCCTGCCACCCTGGGGCCTGGGGGGTGGGGCAAAAACCACTAAATTTAGTGCAATCTTTAAAAATCTTCTTCTTTACTCCTGGACATCAAGCAGTCAAACTGTTGGTATGATTGTAATCAGCATTGAGTCCTCTACCAAAATTGTGAAATTCATGGCCCCAGGGTCAAGGGTTCTGGTGTTAGGGTGGGGCTCTATTGATTATATAGTGAAATTGGATTAATTCTTTGAAAATCTTCTTCTCTGCTCCTGGGTATTAAATAAACTAATTAAATTCATAGTTATGATTGATTGATTGATTGTATATTATTTAACGTCCCTCTCCAGAATATTTCACTGATATGGAGACGTCACCATTGCCGGTGAAGGGCTGCAAATTTAGGCCTATGCTCGGCACTTACGGCCTTTGAGTTATGATAAGCAAGAGTGCCTCTACCAAAATTGTTAATTTTATGGCCCCGGGGTCAAGGGTTCTGGTGTTAGGGTGTGGCTCTATAATGAATATATAGTGAAAATACATTACATCTATAAAAATCTTTTTCTATACTCCTGGGTAATAAGCAGATGAACTATTTATATAGTTATGATGTGCAAGGGCTCTTCTTTCAGAATTGTGAATTTCAAGGCCCCTGGGTCAGGGATACCAAAGAGCGGGGGGGGGGGGGGGGGGGGCTCTACTTATATACTAAAAATGAATTGTTTGAAATCTGCTTTGGTATTAATCAAAAATTTTTGATAAGCAAGTGTGCCTTTTCAAAAATTGTGCAATGTGTCAGCTAGGGTCAGGGGTTCATGTGTGGTAGGGGCACTCCTGATTATTGCTGAATATTACTGATTAGTTGACATGCATTTTTGTTCCCTTACCCTGCTTATGGGTATTAATTAAACAAACTAAACATTTGCTAAGTGTATAATTATGATTAGCAATGGTGCCTCTTTCAAAATTGTGAATGCCATAGCATCTAGCTAAAAACATGAACCAAATTCAATTATTTGAAAGTTGTTGCATGATGCTCAGGTGACCTATAAGGCCCATGGGCCTCTTGTATGTGGAAACATTCGAGGGTAGTGTAGATTCTAAATTGTTCAAATCATGACCCCTGGAGGCAGGGCCTCAATAGATATTACAAGGGGGAGAATCTGGTGAAGAACAGCATGGCCCAAGTGACTCAGGTGAGATTTGTAGCTCATGGGACTCTTGTTAAACAATCTGTCACATACCAGCCACTGTGGTGAAAGTTGCCCCGCCTGACCTTAAGCTATGAAGACCAAATTTACTCTTATCTAACCCTATTTTTAGCTCTACTGGTCAGAGACCAGAAGAGCTTATGCGATAGTAATGCGTCCGTCGTCCGTCCGTCTGTCCAGCTGTCTGTCCGTCTGTAAACAATTTTTCAAAACGCTACTCCTCCTACAGTTTTGGTTTGATTTCAATATAACTTGGCATACAAGTAGACTACACTAAGATACATAATTCTGTATATCGGTTTTTGATTTCAACGAACGGTGTTGTCGTGGTTACTAAAAATAGAAATTTTTGTGAAAATCATTCAAATTGCTACTTCTCCTAGAGTTTAAGTTTGATTTCAATATAACTTGGCACACAAGTAGACTACACTAAGATACATAATTCTTTATATCGGTTTTTGATTTCAACGAACGGTGTTGCCATGGTTACTAAAAATAGAAATTTTTGTGAAAACCATTCAAAATGCTACTTCTCCTACAGTTTAAGTCTGATTTTAATATAACTTGGCACACAAGTAGACTACACTAAGATACATAATTCTGTGTATCGGTTTTTAGCTCTACTGGTCAGAGACCAGAAGAGCTTATGCGATAGTAATGCGTCCGGCGTCCGTCCGTCTGTCCGTCTGTCTGTCCGTCTGTCTGTAAAAAATTTTTCAAAATGCTACTCCTCCTACAGTTTTGGTCTAATTTCAATATAACTTGGCACACAAGTAGACTACACTAAGATACATAATTCTGTGTATCGGTTTTTGATTTCGATGAACGATGTTGCCGTGGTTACTAAAAATAGAAATTTCTGTGAAATACTTTCAAAATGCTACTCCTCCTACAGTTTTAGTCTGATTTCAATATAACTTGGCACACAAGTAGACTACACTAAGATACATAATTCTATATATCGGTTTTTGATTTCGATGAACGGTGTTGCCGTGGTTACTAAAAATAGAAATTTCTGTGAAATTCTTTCAAAATGCTACTCCTCCTACAGTTTTGGTCTGATTTCAGTATAACTTGGCACACAAGTAGAATACACTAAGATACATAATTCTGTGTATCGGTTTTTGATTTCGATGAACGGTGTTGCCGTAGTTACTAAAAATAGAAATTTCTGTGAAATTCTTTCGAAATGCTACTCCTCCAACAGTTTTGGTCTGATTTCAGTATAACTTGGCACACAAGTAGAATACACTAAGATACATAATTCTGTGTATCGGTTTTTGATTTCGATGAACGGTGTTGCCGTGGTTACTAAAAATAGAAATTTCTGTGAAATTCTTTCAAAATGCTACTCCTCCTACAGTTTTGGTCTGATTTCAGTATAATTTGGCACACAAGTAGAATACACTAAGATACATAAATCTGTGTATCGGTTTTTGATTTAGATGAACGGTGTTGCCGTGGTTACTAAAAATAGAAATATCTGTAAAATTGTTTCAAAATGCTACTCCTCCTACAGTTTTGGTCTGATTTCAGTATAACTTGGCACACAAGTAGAATACACTAAGATACATAATTCTGTATATCAAATTTTGATTTTGATGAACTGTGTTGCCGTGGTTACTAAAAATTGAAATGTCTGTAAAATTGTTTCAAAATGCTACTCCTCCTACAGTTTTGGTCTGATTTCAATATAACTTGGCACACAGGTAGACTACACTAAGAACATAAAGAGACTTAATCAACGATCATTATTCTGTATATTGCTGTTGTAAAGTTTCAAATCCCAGCTGCTTAAGTACTCTTCTCTTCCTTTGCTATAAGTTCAAACCAGTAGAGCTTCAGTCTCGACAGAGACTTCTGGTTGATTTCAACTAACGGTGTTGCCATGGTTACTAAAAATAGAAATTTTTGTGAAAATCATTCAAAATGCTACTTCTCCTACAGTTTAAGTCTGATTTCAATATAACTTGGCACGCAAGTAGACTACACTTAGATACATAATTCTGTGTATCGGTTTTTGATTTCGACAAACGCTGCTGCCGTGGTTACTAAAAATAGAAATTTTTGTGAAAATCATTCAAAATGCTACTTCTCCTACAGTTTAAGTCTGATTTCAATATAACTTGGCACGCAAGTAGACTACACTTAGATACATAATTCTGTGTATCGGTTTTTGATTTCGACAAACGCTGCTGCCGTGGTTACTAAAAATAGAAATTTTTGTGAAAATCATTCAAAATGCTACTTCTCCTACAGTTTAAGTCTGATTTCAATATAACTTGGCAAACAAGTAGACTATGCTAAGACACATATTTCTCTATATCGGTTTTTGATTTCAACGAACGTTGTTGCCGTGGTTACTAAAAATAGAAATTTTTGTGAAAATCATTCAAAATGCTACTTCTCCTACAGTTTAAGTCTGATTTCAATATAACTTGGCACACAAGTAGACTACACTAAGATACATAATTCTGTATATCGGTTTTTGATTTCGACAAACGCTGCTGCCGTGGTTACTAAAAATTGAAATTCTTTGAAAATCATTCAAAATGCTACTTCTCCTACAGTTTAAGTTTGATTTCAATATAACTTGGCACACAAGTAGACTATGCTAAGACACATATTTCTCTATATCGGTTTTTGATTTCAACGAACGTTGTTGCCGTGGTTACTAAAAATAGAAATTTTTGTGAAAATCATTCAAAATGCTACTTCTCCTACAGTTTAAGTCTGATTTCAATATAACTTGGCACACAAGTAGACTACACTAAGATACATAATTCTTTTTATCGGTTTTTGATTTCAACAAACGCTGCTGCCGTGGTTACTAAAAATTGAAATTCTTTGAAAATCATTCAAAATGCTACTTCTCCTACAGTTTAAGTTTGATTTCAATATAACTTGGCACACAAGTAGACTATGCTAAGACACATATTTCTCTGTATCGGTTTTTGATTTCAACGAACAGTGTTGCCGTGGTTACTAAAAATAGAAATTTCTGTGAAAATCATTCAAAATGCTACTTCTCCTACAGTTTAAGTCTGATTTCAATATAACTTGGCACACAAGTAGACTACACTAAGATACATAATTCTGTGTATTGGTTTTTGATTTCGACAAACGCTGCTGCCATGGTTACTAGAAATAGAAATTTTTGTGAAAATCATTCAAAATGCTACTTCTCCTACAGTTTAAGTTTGATTTCAATATAACTTGGCACACAAGTAGACTATGCTAAGGCACATATTTCTGTATATCGGTTTTTGATTTCAACGAAGGGTGTTGCCGTGGTTACTAAAAATTGAAATTCTTTGAAAAACATTCATAATGCTACTTCTCCTACAGTTTAAGTCTGATTTCAATATAACTTGGCACACAAGTAGACTACACTTAGATACATAATTCTGTGTATCGGTTTTTGATTTCGATGAACGGTGTTGCCGTGGTTACTAAGAATAGAAAGAAATTTTAAATACATTCAAAATACTACTCCTCCTACAGTTTTGGTCTGATTTTAATATAACTTGGCACACAAGCAGACTATACTGAGATACATAATTATCAGTTTTGTGTTTTTGATTTTGATGACTTATGTTGCCATAGTAATTTAAATTGAAAATTCTGTAAAATTTTATTAAAAGCTACTCCTACGGTTTTAGTCTTATGGCAATCTTGCCTGAAAAAGAGATTTAATCAAGGATCATTATTTTATTTATTGCTTTTGTAAAGTTTTAAGTCTTTACTGCTACTTTTCTCTTTTTTTATTATAAGTACAAACCTGTAGAGCTACAGTCTCGACAGAGACTTCTGGTTCTATAAGTATCTAAAACAATTTCTCGTGCTCTAGTATAAGACAAAGGGCGATTATCTCTTCTTATTTTATATGCACTTGTATTTTTACAGGTGACCTATTACTATCCGTTTTCATCCGTCGTCATGCATCATGCGTCGTGTGTTAACATTTGAACATTTTCAGCTTCTTCTCTGAAACCACTGAACCAATTTCAACCAAATTTGGTATACAGCATCTATGGGTGAAGGGGAACAAAAATTGTGAATTTCATGGTCCCTGCCCCCCTGGAGCCTGAGGGGTGGGGCCAAAACCACAAAAATTATTGCAGTCTTTATAAATCTTCTTCTTTACTCCTGGACATCAAGCAGGCAATCTGTTGGCATGAATGTAATAAGCATTGAGTCCTCTACCAAAATTTTGAAATTCATGGCCCCAGGGTCAGGGGTTCTAGTGCTAGGGTGGGGCTCTATTGATTATATAGTGAAATTGGATTAATTCTTTGAAAATCTTCTTCTCTGCTCCTGGGTATTAAAGTAGATCACGGGTTTACTGTCTGCCTGAAAACATAGGCTAAAAATTTGTCAGCTAACTCCTCTTGTTTTGAATTTTTCTTTCTGAAATTTTTTTGAGATTCGTCTGCGTGGTTAGATTGTAATCGTAATTCAAATGCGCTAATGTTGATGAGAACAAATGACGCTTTTTCAATGAAATATATAGTAAAATGCCCCTTTTCTGCCGGTATACGCATTTCAAAACCATAATCATAAAATTAAAACGAAGCAGACGAATTTTATATTTCTCGATATAATGAATGTGAAGTAAATTTAGAATCGATTTATTAAAAAAAAATTAGTATGTGTTCTCGCTCAATTTCTTGCAAAAAAACTTTGAAGTTTTACAATTTTTCATTAGAAGTATTACATTTTCATCATAACGTTATATTAATACGTTGGTGCGACGTCATTATTTTCGTATGCCTTATGTCTCGAAAAAAATTGAATTAATAATCAACAACTCACTCAAAATAAAGCATGCAATCCGTGAATTCAATTTTCCGATATAATCATTGCCATAAAGTCTACCAACAGCGTGACACTATTTCAATGTCATGTGTTTTCTTTTTTTCTCGCAAAAAACGTACAAGGCTAGGGGTGCAGAAAAATTATATAACAAATGTACATGGGTGTAAGGAAAAAAACATCTTACCGGATTTGAGAACATTTTCAAACATATATAATTTTTGCATCATTTTTATCTATTAATAATTTAATTCTGTTTGTATTCTTGTCTCTCATTGGTTGATTTCCAAAAAGGAACGCATAACATTTTGTATAATCTGGTTTGATATGGGGACACACCCCCTTGACAACCAGCTGAATCATCTGTATCCATCAATCCCCTCATTTCCAGTCCTTCGGATTCATGAAAAATTCCATATTTAATGAATGTACCTTTAACTTGAAACAGTTGCTCGATCTTACCTCATGTAAACAAGCATCATGGCTGCTAGATCTATATGTATCAGTTTTTACCTCCCCTTGCTTCCCATCACTTCCGTTACTACGGTTGTATTATTGCGCGGTAAATTTGAACTAATAAAAACAACACAATTTTACATCCCCAGTTGTTTAATTATTTTAAAATTAAATTATAAGGAATGACTCTAATTCTTATCGAGTATAATATGGTTTGGGTCAGTTTACCATAATCCGCTTCGCGGATTATAAAGCGTAAACTGAATACTCGATAATCTGGTTTCATTCCTTAAATAAAATGTACCCGGTTTTAAATCGGAAATATTGCAGTTGAATTAAAGTAGCTTTATGACCTACATTGTATACATTTATACTTCATAGAATGATTTGATTTTGTCTGTATCCCTGAATTAACAGACTTCAGTTTTCCCTTCAAAATGTCATAAAGGCCATTTCTTATCATCACTTTACCGATATATAGAATACTACAGAAAGGATACAGTATACTATACAAAACAGGTATTGATACTACAGAAAACATTACTAGTATATGCTATTGTCGCCTCAATTAAAATGCCTAACACCCCCCTCTTTTTTATGATTGTCAAGCAATTTTTGGTTGTTTATAGTACCCCCAAGTGAAAATACATAAGAGTAGCTGTGCCCCGAACTGATATTGCTTCCTACGGACCTGCAACAAAACACCAATTGCAGTTGTAAGCCGTATCGCTATTAATTATCATTGATAAAGGGGTTTGAGTTATAGATGACAATTTATAGGACGTATATATTTTATTTGGTGATATTTTATTTGGTGATATTGCCTAAATCATTAACGTCTCTCCTGTTGATAATTATTTAATTTACCCCCTCCCCCCCCCCAAAAAAAAAAATTATCAGTGAGAGAAACTCATGTACAAATGATAGTTTATTAAGCATATTGACGTACCATTTACTGTCCATTTCTTTCTTGTTTTGAAAATCTTTTACCTGTACTTGGCTCAGACAATATTTGTTGCGCATAAAAATATTACCAATCTAGGCATACATCATCACGAAGAAAATGGATACCTTGTATAATGAGTTAGAGTTGGTTATAAAACAGATGAAAATAAAGGTAGATTAGTATGGAGATTAAATTAAACAAACGAAACAAAATTCATAAAGTGAACAAAAAAATAATAAACTGCAGGGCAAGCGCCAGACACACTGGCGGTGGATCTGTTTTTGTATTGTATTAAAAAATTAGGCAATGATATTTTAGAAAGGTGTGTACACACAACAGATTTCAGCGTTAAAAACTACGTATGTAAAAGACTTGATCAAAACATCATTTATGCGTGTATTACATACAAAAAAATATTTAAATACACCAAACAGCCTTTAATATATATTTCACTTTTAGCACTGCTGTATTTTTTGCTTGCTAATTTGAACGCGGTAAGCTTTTTACGTCAAATCCTATTGTGACGTCAGCAAACCTGCGATCTACCTTAAACAAACTTACTCAGTGCATAGTTATGATGAGCAAGAGTGCCTCTTTCAGATTTGTGAATTTTATGGCCCCGGGGTCAGGGGTTCTGGTGCTAGGGCGGGGCTATATTGATTATATAGTGAAAATACATTTATTCTTTGAAAATCTTCTTCTTTGCTTCTGGGATTAAACAAACTAACTAAGCACATAGTTATGATGAGCAAGAGTGCCTCCTCTAAAATTGTGAATTTTATGGCCCCAGGGTCAGGGGTTTTGGTATTAGGGTGGGGCTATATTGATCATATAGTGAAAATGCATTAATTCTTTGAAAATCTTCTTCTCTGCTTCTGGGTATTAAATAAACTTACTCAGTACATAGTTATGATTTGCAAGAGTGCCTCTTTCAGATTTGTGAATTTTATGGCCCCGGGGTCAGGGGTTCTGGTGTTAGGGCGGGGCTCTATTGATTATATAGTGAAAATGCATTTATTCTTTGAAAATATTCTTCTCTGCTTCTGGGTATTAAATAAACTAACTAAGTACATAGTTATGATGAGCAAGAGTGCCTCCTCTAAAATTGTGAATTTTATGGCCCCAGAGTCAGGGGTTTTGGTGTTAGGGCAGGGCTATATTGATCATATAGTGAAAATGCATTAATTCTTTGAAAATCTTCTTCTCTGCTTCTGGGTATTAAATAAACTTAACTAAGCACACCGTTATGATGATTAAGAGTGCTTCTTCTAAAATTGTGAATTTTATGGCCCCAGGGTCAGGGGTTCTGGTGTTAGGGTAGGGCTCTATTGATCATATAGTAAAAATGCATTATTCTTTGAAAATCTTCTTCTATGCTTCTGGGTATTAAATAAACCATCCAGGGGTGTGCGATTAGAAAAATTTATTACTAGCCCACGGGCTAGTGGCAGCTATAAAGTTACTAGCCCCAAGTAAAAAGTTACTAGCCCAAATATAGGGGCAAAAATTTAAATAAAATGAAATTAATTGTTGAAAAAGTCAGGGTACTAAGTTAATTCTTTTTAAGATTAATGTATAATTCTCACTATTAAATTTTAAAATCACGCTTAAATTATCACGAAAGAAAATTAAAATGAATTTAAATATTAAATTATCTTCCCTTTCTCTGAACATTGCACTAGCAGCAGCTCATTTAGAATGAAATTAAATTCATTTTGTTTTCATGTTTAATCATTAAATACACCAGAAATATATTTTATGTGTGTCACAAAACACTTATTTTTCAGTTGATTGAGTGATCGTTAATATTTTAATGAGATATCTGCATGTATTTACCATAAACGAAGGATTAGAGGAAATTCGGATTAAGAAAAAAACGATCGTTTTTGGAAGTATACAAGTCAAGTAATACTGCTAAACAGATAAGATTATTATGATTTATTGACAGTTGGAGCATGTTGTCTGGAAAATATTCACTGGTTGGGAATTAAATTGCAAAAAACCGGTGAAAATACCGGTTGTGCTTTTCATGTATTGCGTGTGTAGTTAAAATTTTTACTAGCCCGATGGGCTACCTCCTTGCAGAAAATCACTGGCCCGAACTCAAAAAATGGTAGCCCCAGGCGTCGGGCGATGCTAATTGCACAACCCTGCTAACTAAGTACATAGATATGATGAGCAAGAGTGCCTCTTCCAAAATTGTGAATTTTATGGCCCCAGGGTTAGGGGTTCTGGTGTTAGGGCGGATCTGTATTGATTACTGTAAACCAGCTTTTATTCGTGACAACTTTATTTCACGATTTACCGGGGGTAAACTAGTTTGCGATGATTAGTTTTTGTGATCAAGCTGATTTTGGCTCTGTTATTAATGGAAACAGAGACTTTAAGTACTGGTTTATGGCAAGAAATATTCACGATGACGAGGCTCTCGCGAACTTCGTGAAAATTTCTCGCACGCGAATAAAAATTGGTTTACAGTATATAGTAAAAATACAATAATTCTTTGAAATATTTTCCTTTACTTCTGGGTTTTATGCCAATGACCCAAGTATACATATTTATGATGAAGAAAGGTGCATCTAGCAAAGTGTTTTTTTTATGCCCCCCTTGGTCGGGGGAGGGGGGGGGGGTTGTTACATAGTCTGAAAATAAATTAATGCTTTTAAATCAGCTCTTTGGTATTAATCAACAATTTTATGATAAGATTTGCAAAATTTTGAAATATGTGGCCCCTGGGTCAGTGGTTGCTTTGGGGTGAGGTGCACAACTGGGTGCAAGTGGAAGTGCATTTTCTCTTTGTTGCTCTGATGTACCTCTGGGTATTGAGTAAACAGAATAAGCATGCTAAGTTAATAATTATGATAAGCAATGGTGCCTCTTTCAAAATTGTGAATTGTGAATTTCATGGCCTCTGGTTTAAAACACGAACCAAATTAGTTGTTACAAAATTATTGTTCAAAGCACTAATGAAATCAATAATTTTATCCATATTGAAATCTTAATTTATTTCAAAAGTGAACATTATTTCAATAGTGGTTGCAACCTATGTTTGTTATTGAAATGAATTTCAACCACTATTGAAATAATTATTTCAATAGTGGTCGTATTTCAATAGTGGTTATTACCTATGTTTGTTATTGAAATGCACTCTCAACCACTAATGAAATAATTATTTCAATAGTGGTCAATTTCAGTAGTGGTTATTACCTATGTTTGTTATTGAAATGCACTCTCAACCATTATTAAGGTCTTCACCTTCTAGTGATTCTATTATTATTATTATTATTATTATTTTTTTCAAATTTTTGTGCAGGCGATTTCTCGAAAACTGTTCAGTTTTCAATGAAACTTTCAAATTATGCGTCATTATATGAAGTTGTGGCATGACAAGGAAAATTTGGAATACTAACTTTTCTGATGTTTGCTTTAAGATATTAACTGGAGACTTATTAGAATGATGCACTTCTAGATTTGCGGAATCACCTTTTTGTGCGTCGTTACTACTTCCGGTTGCTATCGGAATGTCCGTATTTTCTAACTAATTTTTGGAATGCTAATAGAAACCTTTCTTTTAATGCTTAGTGTATCATTTGTTTGAATATTGATAAATCCTAACTCTAGATATTAACAATAGTGGTGTCGTCATTTCAAATTCAGTTTACGGTTTTGCTTGAATGAAAGTAAAATAGGATAAATGAAATGTAAAGGAATACTTGGATTCTCGCGTTGTTGTTACGTTATTGTGTCAAACTATGGTTTAATCCTTGTTATATTCTATAATTGGTTTTGGCTGGTTCTCAAAGTAGAAAAAGAAAAGACTAAATGTGCAAATAAGTATCTTTTGTTTCGGAAAATGTTTAAGTATTTTTTAAGAAACAATATGGATGTACATAGTAAGTAATAAACGTAACAAGACTTGTCATATTCAACTACTAGAAAAGAATAAAAAATAAGAAAATCATTTTTCAAAATATCGTTGAATGGAGTTCATATTAACATTCTTGTCTCAAAGATCTGATTTAAATTATTGAACATAAATGTTATCTGATTCCCTGACTTTCAATAGTGGGTAAAAAAAAAAAGGTAAAAAGTTTACCAGATTCACTATTTAGTATTATTTATCACGATATGTGTGTAAATATGCAAATATACTTTCTTAACCTTGTGGAACGTTATTTCCATCGAAGCTTCGCACCAAATGGAACATATTAGATTTTAAATCATAGTTAATAGTTTTCAAGAAACAATATGGATGTACATAGTTATGTTTTGCTCATGCAGACTTGTGTCATATTCAACTAATAGAAAAGAAAAAAAAATACATTTTTCAAAATATCGTTGAATGGAGTTCATATTAACATTTTTCATAAATGTTATCTGATTCACTGTAGTTGATTTTATCAATATGTTCTTAGTGGTGATGAACAGGAAATTTAAAAAAAAAAAGGTAAAAAGTTTACCAGATTCACTGATTTAGTATTATTTATCTATATACGATATGGAATTTGTAAATATGCTAAATATACTTTCCTAACCTTGAAATTTAAGCTATAAGAACGTTCTTGTTTCATTTCCATCGAAGCTATCGCACCTATTTAATGGAACATTCCAAAGAAAAAGCGCGAAGATTTACTCGTGGTGTTTGACACATAATTATGAATAGTGACCTGCCTTTCATTATTCGAAAACAAATGTACTGTTGAAGAAGTATATACAAGTACATTTAGACCTTTGGCTCTTATAGAGTAATAGTAAGCGGTTTGGATTTTCATGCTAACGACCCGGGTTCAATGCCCTTTGTTTTCATAACAAGTTTTATCAATTTTTTCAGCTCAATTTTGCGGGTTTTTTTCAGAATCGGACGGAAGACCTCTCGTTGCTCGCAACGAGTTTCTTTTCTAGTTGATATAATTATTTCAATGGTGGATGTATTTCAATAAAGGTTACTAACTATGTTTGCTTTTGAAATGCACTCTCAACCACTATTGATATAATTATTTCAATAGTGGTCGTTATTTCAATAGTGGTTGCAACAATGCTCTTTTTTTTACTTATTGATTATGTTATAATCAAAGTTTATTATCAAAATAACAAGTTATCACACTTTGCATCGCTTTCCTTGTTGTACCTCCATACTTTCCCTTGGGGTACCTCTATACACAAGTCACGTGGCTTAGTTGACCAATCATATCAGTTGTCAGTCATTCTATAAGCGTCTATCAAAAGTACAGTTGTGTTTTCATTTTTACAGTTCAATAACTTTATTACCTATCTTTATTTGTGATTACTATGGATTTACTATGACTTCTCGAACTGTGTAAAGTGATATCTTAATGGTTTGAAGTGTATTTCTTTGGAATATAACTTATGTGATTGTTTACATTCTGACTCGGTAACTGTGATTACTCACGAAGTAACCTAATATACTTACTACACGGGTTAATTATCGAGGACAATTTATGTTTCATATCTCGTATGTACTGTGTTTATTTATTTCACTATGCCTAGAAATATAAGAAGAAAAAGATCGAGATTGGCAACAGAAGAACCACAAGTTGACCAACCAATGTCGGAGTCTGAACCCGAAACTGACACAGTGTTAGCTTCCAATATGTTGCGGAACTTAGACAGAAACAATCCTTTGAATTGGACTATTGCCGAACTACGTGAGAAGTTAAATGGTTTGGGGATTGCCGCTCCTAAGGGTTTGTCCGCGACTTTGTTAAGACAATTATACAACGAAAACAAACGAGACCACGTGATTGACAGACCGCGGGAAATAGACTTGGGCGGAAATGACGTAAATGAAAACAACAATGGCGGCCAACAGGCATTGTTTTCCTCGTTACAGATGATGGCGAAGTCTTGTACGGCTTTACAAAATACTGTAACATCGTTACTTCAAAAAGACAAAGAGAAAGAAGAAGACAACCCATTACAGAAATTTACCGCGTTACAGAATACAGTCACTGAGTCACCTACAACAAGTGGAGCCACAGGATATTCAGGTGCTCAATCATTTTCTTCGTCGCATCACAATAATATGGGTGTCTCTTCAAAAGAAGTTGGCCATGTTGATTTGGTTTCGACAGATCTACGTAAGAACATTCTAAGAGGAGATGATGTCAATCTGTGTGCGCTATTAATTCCTTCTTTTGAGATTCAAACGGAGAAAAAAGAGGACAAGCCGGATAAACGTTTGAGTAGAAATTTGTCTATCAGGGAATTTGTTACGGCATTTTACCGTTACAAACGAATCATGTGTGCCGGGCCAACAGCATACCCCTGGAGACAAAATGAACTTGATGGATATTTAGCTCACATCATAGAAGTAAACAACATTTGGCCCACCAAGTTCTTCAAATATCACAAGTTATTTTCTGCTAAATGTGCGATTACCTTGAAACAGAGAAACATTTTGATTGACTGGTCAAAGGGAGACGATGAATTACTGAAAAGAATAGTTGCAGGGGCAGAAGTTAATTCTTGTGACAGTTCTTTGCAGTTCTACTATACTCATGCGTCACTTCCATGTGTTTTAAAACTTTAGAATGTCGAAAGCAAAAGTACAGATGATGTAAAGCATTTTTAAAGATTTGTTCTATATATTTCTAAAAAAACCAGCGAAGAGACAAGTACGATCGCCAAATTTTATACCATGAGGGCATGCCGATTTGCAATAACTTTAATTACACAAGATGTGCCTTACCTTATTGCAGAAGGGCTTCATGCATGTCTCCTAAACATGGAAGAAGCAAATGCTCAGAATTAAATGCAGAGAAAACAAAATCGAATGTCAAATCAAAGAAATCACCGAGTGAACCTAAATGAACTAGACAAAGAAATTGAGACCAATATGAAGGTAACAACTCCCATAAATGTTGAGAGATTACAAATGGAACTAGCCAATCATCCAGACAAAAACTTTGTTAAATACTTAATAGACGGACTAAGTAATGGTTTTGACATATTTATGGGATATGATGTTAACATTGATTAATCTATTGAACACAGGAACCTTAAAACAGCAAGAAAGGACCCACATACAGTAGAACAATTGATTGATGCTGAAGTTAAAAAGGGATTTTTAGTGGGTCCAATAGACATTTTGCCATTTTCAAAATACAGAGTGAGTCCGATATGAATTGCAACAGGAAAATACTCGGGAAAGAAAAGATTAATTTTCGATCTTTCCTCACCACATGAGAACAGTGAAATAGACAGTATAAATGATTTAATAGAAAAAGACAAGTGTTCACTAAGATATGTCAAAGTGGACCATGCTATTAAAAAGATTCAAGAATTCGGAAGAAATACTATTTTATGCAAAACAGACATAAGTGATGCCTTCAAGCTTATACCCGTGGATCCAACGTTATGGTATTTATTACATGTATGTATTAAAAGGACAAACCAACATTACTACTTTGTACGTTTACCATTTGGAAGTCGCAGTTCTCCAAGGATTTTTGACTGTTTATCACAAGTTATATGTTGGTAGCCAAAAACAACTATGGCATTGACAATATGTTTCATCTATTAGATGCTTTTCTCTCTATTGATAAATCGGATATGATTGGAGAAAGAACATTGGCTTTGCTTTGTACTCTATTCAAGCGTTTAAATATTCCTCTGTCTATAAAGAAAATAGAAGGACCTACCCAATGCTTGGAGTATTTAGGCATTATATTGGATACCAATAAAATGGAAGCAAGACTGCCTTTAGAAAAAGTGTAAATTCATCAAAGACTTTTTGAACTGTCGATCTGTGCCGAAAAGACAATCATTGCAGTTGCTTGGTCATTTTAACTTTGCAGCTAGAGTAATTTTACCAGGACGGCCTTTCACCTCGCATCTAATTGCCTTATCAACCACTGTAGATAACTTAAATTTCTACATAAAATTTGATAAAGAAAGTAGAGAAGGTCTAGGTATGTGGCTCGAATTCTTGGAGAAGTGAAATGGTTTTCCGTTTTTTATGAGAAAACACTAACAGGTAATGCAGATTTTCAACTGTATACAGATGCCTTCTCTACCATAGGATATGGAGGATATTTTCAGGGACATTGGTTTGCTGAATGCTGGCCACAAGAATAGTGTATGAAACAACCTATCTCCATGGCATTTAGAGAGTTGCATCCGATAGTAGTTGCTGCTTTGCTATGGGGACAACGCAGGAGAAAACGAATTCTCTTTCATTGTGATAACTCTGCAGTGGTAATCAAAAAACGTCGCTCATCAGACTTACCAATTTCAAATTTGATGAGAACCCTGTCTTATTGTGCTGCGAAAAGCAATTTTGATATTTATAGTGAACATGTACCGGGTAAATCAAATGTCATAGCTGATTCTTTATCTCGATTACAGATTCAGCGTTTCAGACAAGCTGCACCTCTGGAGACCAGACACCGACACCATGTCCGGACATATCGCAAGTAATGTGGAGCTTCAACAAGTAGTGACAGAATTGATGGACAAATCTATCTCGGTGAACACCAGGACTGTTTATCAGCAAGGTTTTCAAGTGTATAAACAATTTTTAGCTATGTACAATGTTAGTTTTGATCATAGTTTCCCACCTATATCACAGGAACGTCTTGTGTATTTTGTAGCCTATTGTCAGCATACGTTGTCTTTAAAATACACCACTATTAAGTTGTATTTAAGTGTTATTAGATTTACATATTTAGAGAAAGGCATACCAAATCCTTTTCAGTCAAATTGTCAATCGATGGCGCGTTTGAAGTTGATTTTGAATGCCATAAGAAAAACTGAATCAAATTCGAAACAATTAACTAGACTCCCAATAACTGTTGATATTTTGCAAAAAAATTGTTCAACATTGAGAAAAGATGTTTTTGATGTCTACACAAACATTTTACTCGAAGCTATGTATACTGTTGCTTTTTTTGGTTTTTTCCGTTGTGGCGAGTTAACAATTCGAACCAACTTTGACCCTACTTGTCATTTAACTTGTCAAGATGTACAAATTCAAGAAAAAATCGTGAAAATATTTTTGAAAACATCAAAAGCAGATAGGTTTCATAGAGGCACAAATATTGTTTTGTATTCAAATGACTCAGACGTTTGTCCAGTTAAAGCAATTTGCAAGTACATGCAATTTCGAAAATATTCCAAGGCTTTAAAAGATGAACCATTTTTTGTAACAAATGTTGATATTCCAGTCAATTGAACCTTTTTCATTGAATGTTTAAAGCAAGTTTTAGACAGAGTAGGTGTGGATTCTACAAAATACAAAGGACATTCTTTTCGGATAGGGGCAGCCACTTCGGCAGCATGCGCTAGGATGGAAGATCATCTAATCAAATCATTAGGTAGATGGTCTTCAGATTGTTACACTAGATACATTCAAACCCCTCAGTTAGTACTTAGAGATGCTCAGCATAGCATGTTAAATAGTCAGAAATAATTTCATTATTAGTATCAAGATAGCAGTTTGTATTACTGTAACTTGTCATTAAGACGATTTCTATTATCATGTTTAAGTGCATGACTTAAAAGGTCAATTTTTACGTGAACCAATTGCAACATTTTACTACAACATAAATGTTTATATTTATTTTCCCATACTTGGGCTCATGCAGCTGTCTTGTCATCTGTGACAGATTCCAATCCATCTGCATTTTTGGCTTACACAATGGTTATACCATTAATTTTTTCCCAAGCATGGAATTTTTTTTTTAATTGAGCCATGCTTTATTGGTTATGGAATACTCATTGAACTAGTTTTATTTACATACGAGCATATACTTTTAATGTTAGAATTACTCTGATTTCTCAGGTGCTAGTGTTCATGTTCATATAGGCAACATTTGCCCTCAGCCTGCATCTTACTCAGGTAACCAACCTGCTACATACTTCTCATCATGTGCTAATGAACATGGCGACACATAGACAAGCCTACTTGTCCTCAGCCTGCATTTATATTCATTTCACGGAGTAATGCGAAGCTTTCAATATTGTTGTTATCCTGACGTATTCCATTTCCATCTAAAGTACTTTGTATATTTATTCTTGGTTTGTAGCATGAGCCCTAAAGGCAAACATAGTATTGAATAAATTCAGTTATAATTCAACTTCGTATCCTGTTATTTTTGAGAATAAACTGTTTTCTGTGACACAAAGAGAGCTTGCAATCTATGGTATGTATGTAACTTCTACAACACAACCTCTCTTGATTAACTGGGATATTTCTGATGAGACAAATTCAGCTTTAATTTCTGCAGATTTGTAATTTTGAAAAATCGTAGACTGTGGAAAGGATCGAAATTTGAGGGTTATTCAAAAAGTTTGTGGTCGTCAATCTTTGAAATTTAAAATAAGCATGTCAATATAAACATAAAATTGTTTGTTTGGGCCATAATAAATAAATTTGCTAGATTCTCATCCGAATTTTTTTAAAAATTGAAGTGGGGGGGTGGCTTTTATTTTATATTTTTTATTTTTTCAATTTTCCAGATTTTTTATTGACCTGGTCAATCGGTGTAATTTTATCTACAATACCCAAATAAAAGTCATAGTTAAGGTTCAATTATCTCTTACTTCACATCATCACCAATCTTTTTCAACCAATGACCTTTGTTTAAAATATATGTGCATGTATTACAGCATTTACCATCTTTTCAGCTGTCAAAATCATGTCGACTTTCACGGGATTTAAAAACGAAAGTAGAATGGTAGATGAATAATACCAACCCCGATCAGAGTTAAGACGAAGAAAACAGAAATTTAAAAAATCGAGGCGGGGGTATAGAATCTAGGAATATTTTTATTATGGCCTTGATTGATGTGTGAAGTTTCATTCTATTCGATTTAACAGAAATCAATTTAATTCATTTTAATATCAACAAGTTTTGTACCCAGGGAGCACACTTAATGGCAATGTAACATCACAACATAGCGTCAAGAATTTCTAAAAAAATGTTTTGACCCCGGGAAGAGCCAACTGAGCATGAGATCCCACTGCTCAGGGATCGACACTAACTTTAAAACCATAGTTGTCAGCAGGGCTAGCCATTTCTAATTTCTACTAGCCCTATTCATGTATTACTTGTCCAACAGCCGAAGGCTGGTGGCCGAGTCGCGAAGCGACGAGGGGGTAGGTGCGGGAGGGGGTTTCCCCCTCCTGCTGGTGGGGGTACGGGGGGCCTCCTTCAGGAAATTTTGAAAATAGAGATGCAAAATCCTGCATTCTGGCTGTATTTTGGGTAAACATTATATGTCACTCTATGATTGTACCTAAGACATTTTTCTATTCAAAAAATTCAATATTTATAATCATTTAGGGTATTTCGATTTACCCTTTAAGTTTACATTTTGACTTACAAAAATAATAATTATGATGATAAAACATGTTTGAAAATAAATTTAACAATTATCAGGTATGTTGTGTGTAAATTATAATTATTTTCTTGCTCTTAGTGAGTAATTGTTAAAATTTACTGTAGCCCTGCAGGGCTAGTTTGAAGACATATTTGGTAGCCCGACCTCGTTATTCAGTTGTCCCGGGCCAGCGGGCTAGCGTTAGTGTCGAACCCTTCTGCTGCTGCTGATGGTGTTTTCTGTGTACCGTAAGGCTGAAATCTCTTGTTTTGCTTCTGATGTCTGAGGGCCCTATTTTTGGCACTGCGAATCTTCTTTGCATCATCAGAGTTGTCTGAAATTTCATTACACTGGTATTTGTTTACGGTTTTCCAACCCATGGGAGACGTTTGTCAGCAATGTGTGTATGCTTTTGACACGTTTTCAATATTTTACTTAAGTTAGAAATAATTTTTAATGATTCAGAATCCTTTAAATCAAAGGCTCTTGACTCCAGCTTCTCTAAACCCTCTAGTACTGTAGAAGTACTTTTTACCGCGTGGTATTAATTTACGCTATGTACGTGGTTACAAATTTTCCGCGGAAATTTGTCAAAGTGTATTTAATATAATTGCATGGCATATAGTGACAGTCTAAGAAATCTGCGTAATTTTCAACCTGCGGATTAAATAGAAATTGAGATTCTGCGGAATTATGAGCCCGTGGAAAAAAGTATGTCTCAGTAATTTGGCATTAAATTCAAACTGAATTCGGTTGCCTTCAGACTTTATGTTATGTAGTTATTTTCCTTGAGTTTCTTTGAAATAGATTAGGACTGTTCTACTTTTAACTGCTCCGAGAAAGTTTTGAATTGAGACTGTATTTCTCCAGTGAAGAGTTTAACAATGTCCGAGATTTCCAATGAAGAAGTCCCTCCTGTTCTGCCTTTAGGCAATTGGTCTGTGTTTTTAAGTCAGTATATCACCCAAATCACCCATATTACATGGAAATAGAGAGTGAAAAAAAGTGTTAACTGCACTGAAAGAGCCCTCAAATGGCTAAAGAACTTTTGTCTCTAATGGTGGTCAGTTAAAACCCCTGTGATGAATATTTAACCTGACAAGGTGACCAGTATTACAGCCAATAGATTGCAGAATGATATAAATAAACATGAACACATGTTATTTGAACCATTGAAAAATACATTTTTAGGTCACCTGAGCTGAAAGTTCAAGTGAGCTTTTTTGATCACATTTTGTGTCTGTAGTCCGTCTGTCTGTCTGTTGTCAACTTTAACCTTCTCCATAACTTTTGAACCATGAGAGATAGAGACTTCATATTTGGTATACATACTCCACTAATTAATTAAACTCTTTCAAATGACACCAACATCAATGACCTTATGACCTTGACTGTGACCTATATGCTAAAAATAGATTTTTCGAACTTTCACCATAACTTTTAAACCATAAGGAGACAGAAATTTCATATTTGGTATGCATACTCCACTAATTAAGTTCTTTCAAATGATACCAAGGTAAATGTACTTTTGACCTTGACCTTTATGCTAAAAATAGCTTTTTTGAGCTTTGTTGCTGCATGGCGCATAGTGTTTCACAAACACATTTTGTTTATTCTTGTAGTTAGCAATTTATTGCACAGATTTAATATATGAATAATAAAGACATTAATAATTCAAAATAATTCATAATAATTATGTATATGGCACAATGTAATGTTTTGTAATTTCAGAAGATGCTGTTGTGATTGAAAATGGTACATTTGCTTGGGAGAAAATCTCAGGAACAGTTACTCTAAAGAAGTGAGTTTTAGATACCAGATTGAAAAATTATTACATATACAACATTATTCAGTGAACATGGCATTTAATGAATAGCAATTGCTCTACTAGCATATTCCATGATGCGCATCATGTAATATGCCAGCAGAGCAATTGCTATTCATAATGCCATGTTCACTGAATAATCATTTTTTATTACTTATATTTGCATTGGGTACGATCGCACCATTTTTTTGCTCACCTGAGCTGAAAGCTCAAGTGAGCTTTTCTGATCACATTTTGTCTGTAGTCCGTCTGTCCGTCCGTCTGTCTGTAAACTTTTCACATTTTCGACTTCTTCTCAAAAACCAATGGGCCAATTTTAACGAAACCTGCCACAAAGCATCCTTGGGTAAAGGGGATTCAAGTTTGTTCAAATGAAGGGCCAAGCCCCCTTCCAAGGGGAGATAATTATGAATTAATGAAAAATTAATGGTATCTTATAAAAATCTTCTTCTCCAGAACCACTGGGCCAGAAAAGATGAAACTCATATGGAAGCATCCTCAGGTAGTGTAAATTCAAATTTGTTCAAATCATGACCCCCGGGGGCAGGGCAGGCCACAATGGCCGACCAAAGTTTTACATAGAAATATATAGGAAAATATTTTAAAAATCTTCTTCTCAAGAATGACAAAGCCATAATTGATCATATTTATATGGAAGCATCTTCAGGTACTGTAGATTACATAGAAATATATAGGAAAATTCTTTAAAAATCTTCTTCTCAAGAATGACAAAGCCATAATTGATCATATTTATATGGAAGCATCCTCAGGTAGTGTAGATTCATGTTATTCAAATCATGACCCCAGGGGGTAGGGCGGGGCCAAAATGGCCGACCAAAGTTTTACATAGAAATATATAGGAAAATTCTTTAAAAATCTTCTTCTCAAGAATGACAAAGCCATAATTGATCATATTTATATGGAAGCATCCTCAGGTAGTGTAGATTCAAGTTTATTCAAATCATGACCCCAGGGGGTAGGGCGGGGCCACAATGGCCGACAAAAGTTTTACATAGAAATAAATAGTAAAATTCTTTAAAAACCCTTTTCTCAAGAATGACAAAGCCATAATTGATCATATTTATATGGAAGCATCCTCAGGTAGTGTAGATTCAAGTTTATTCAAATCATGACCCCAGGGGGCAGGGCGGGGCCAAAATGGCCGACCAAAATTTTACATAGAAATATATAGAAAAATTCTTTAAAAATCTTCTTCTCAAGAATGACAAAGCCATAATTGATCATATTTATATGGAAGCATCCTCAGGTAATGTAGATTCAAGTTTATTCAAATCATGACCCCCCGGGGTAGGGCGGGGCCACAATGGCCGACCAAAGTTTTACATAGAAATATAAAGGACAATTCTTTAAAAATCTTCTTTTCAAGAATGACAAAGCCATAATTCATCATATTTATATGGAAGCATCCTAATGTAGTGTAGATTCATGTTTCTTCAAATCATGACCCCCAGGGGTAGGGCGGGGCCACAATGGCCGACCAAAGTTTTACATAGAAATATATAGGAAAATTCTTTAAAAATCTTCTTCTCAAGAATAGCAAGGCCATGATTGGTCATGGGACTACTTCTTGATTTAAACTTTTCAATAATAAACCGATTTCTACTTTTTCCTAGCCACAGTGCTCAGGTGAGCGATGTGGCCCATGGGCCTCTTGTTGACAGAGTTATGCCCGGTGGACTTAGAAAAATTCCAATTATTTGCAGTTTCCTTTCATTTTCTTTTCAGAGGTTTTACATACT
Source organism: Saccostrea cuccullata (assembly GCF_032062105.1). NCBI lineage: Eukaryota > Metazoa > Mollusca > Bivalvia > Ostreida > Ostreidae > Saccostrea > Saccostrea cuccullata. Next base: position 124,892 of record NW_026929059.1, on the reverse strand, counting down.
GAAATGAAATTTGGTATACAGATTTATCAGATGACTATCTTGGTCAAGTTCTGTTTTGGGTACTATTGCGCCATTTTTGACAGAGTCATGTCCTTTTGGACTTGGAAAAATTCCAATTTAGGATGAGGGGGGCATTAGTGTTTTACAAACATCTGTTGTTTCAAATTCGTAATTCTGACAACTTGCGCAATCTACACACGACAACAAATTATCATGTGATACATCATGTGGTACATCATGTGACTAAAAATCTAAATTAAGAACACTTCGTCATCGATGACGTGTATATACAAAAACAGGAGACTCAGAGTATGTATTTTCATTTTTAAGCGTAAACAAGTCGCCATGTTGACCGAATACTTATGGCATTTGTCTGTATATGCATGCAGGGTTTAAACTAAATTTAAAATTTCCACTAGCCACATGGGCTCCTAAAGTTTCAAATTTGTCATCTAAATCTGTTAATCCACAATCTCTGTGATTTTTTTAATCCTTTGAATATATCACTTGGATCACCACTTAAGTAGATACTATAATTAAATATAAAATACATTTGTTTAAAATGAAAATTGAAATTCTCACTTTGTAAAATCAAATTTTGCATATTATATTTCAACAACAAGATTAAAAGTTGCACGGGGAATTACCCTTGGGCAAAGGGCGTGGTCTCAAGGTCATTTCAAAGTTAACCAAAATTTTTACTTTATAAAATCATTGATATTTTGCTTACTTTAAGACTTGGATCATCAAATCTTGTAAGTTGATGCATATTAGGACTCACATCATGTTCAGTCAAAAGTAGGTCACAGTGACCTACTTTTTATGCTTCCTGCAAACGAAGTTTTTGGGGTGTATTGGAATCACCTTGTCCAACTGTCTAGCTGTCCGTCTGTCTGTGCAAACATGTCCGGTCCATATTATTCTTACGGAGGAACATTAGAATCTACTACTCCACACAAAGATTGCCCATGACCTAAGGGTGTGTCATGACCTAGACCCAAGGTCATTTGAGGAAGTTCAAGGTCACTGGAAGAAAAACTTCATAATATTTGTCCGGTCCATATCTTTCTTATGGATAAACCTGGTAGGTTCTAATTTCACACAAAGATTGCACATGAAATAAGGGTGTGTCTTGACCTTGACCCAAGGTAATTTGGGAAAGTTCAAAGTCACCGGAAGAAAAATTTCATAATTCGTGTCTGGTCCATATCTTTCTTATGGATAAACTTGGTAGGTTTTAATTTCACACATAGATTGCTTATAACCTAAGGGTGTGTCATGATCTTGACCCAAGGTCATTTGGGGAAGTTCAAGGTCACTAGAAGAAAAATTTCATAATTTGTGTCTGGTCCATATCTTTCTTATGGATAAATTTGGTAGGTTTTCATTTCACACAAAGATTTCTCCTGACCTAAGGGTGTGTAATGACTTGAACCAAGGTCATTGGGGAAGTTCAAGGTCACTAGAAGAAAAATTTCATAATTCGTGTCCGGTCCATATCTTTCCTATGGATAAACTTGGTAGAATTTAATTTCACACAAAGATTGCTCATAACCTAAGGGTATTTCATGATCTTGACCCAAGGTCATTTGGGGAAGTTCGAGGTCACTGGAAGAAAAATTTCATAATTTGTGTCCGGTCCATATCTTTCTTATGGATAAATTTGGTAGGTTTTCATTTCACACAAAGATTCCTCTTGACCTTAGGGTGTTAAGATAATCATTAAATGACAAAAATAATTATCAGGGACCTATATACAGTGGACCTTCAGATATTTGGACGCCAGATATCTCGATGCTTCAGTATCCGGACGACTTTTCATGGGAACAGAATTTTTAATGTTATTTTGTCTTGTTTAGCTGGTAACTCAGATATCCGGACTCTTCCAATATCTGGACAAATTGACTAGGAACCATAGCGTCCGGATAAATGAGGCTCCACTGTACTATATAGTTCCCTTTAATTAATTATATACTCGTTTGACGTATACGAGAGTGTTAACATTTAAAATTGAAATGAATTGAAATGAATTATTTAAAATCAAAATAAATTTAGTTTGTTTATATTTTATTATAAAAATTAGCTTTATTTAACCCAATATCTGGCTGATTTGATACGTACGCACTATGATTATGCAAGCATGTGGCAAAGGAATGTGCAAACATCTATAAATAACATCCTCCTATGGCGGCTTGAATACCGGGGTATGCAGCTAAAATTAACTTTTAATTAACTCTCTTAAAAAAGCTTTCCAACATAATTAAACTATCAGCGGGTTATAAATATATAAATTTACCATGTTCAACAAGTTTACATTCTTACAATAATTACCAAGTTTTAAATATAGCGGTTAACAACAAAAAATTGCCTGTGTCTGTTGGTAAAACTACAGTATATCTGAATAATGTGTTAGTTCACAATGGATCGATTATAATTTACATGTATCTATTGTTTTGATAAAAAGCCGTGAAATTACTCTCGTCGCTTACCGGTTTTTTGTTTTGATAATAAGACGTGATTTGAGAAAAAGACGGTTTTGAAAGTAAGCCCCCACTTTCTTACCAAAACTTAAAATAAGCTGCGGTCTATTTTCAAGGTTTTAGGGTATTTATGTATCTGGGGTACTAATTAGCTCTGAATCGTCAAACTTTGTTAGTTGATGCATCTTGGGCTTTCAGAGAATATCTTTCAAAAAGTAGGTCACAGTGACCTACTTTGGACATTTTATAGCTACATTTTAGTATCTAGGGTACTAATTAGCTTAGAACTGTGAAACTTTGTTAGCATATGCATCTTGGGTTTTAAGGAGATTGTAGACCAGAAAGTAGGTCACAATGACCTACTTTTGAATATCTCAGGTACTTATTAGCTTCATTAATCTTTGTCAATTAATGCATCTTGAGTCCTCAGAAAATTTCAATCAAAAAGTAGGTCTCCGTGACCTACTTAAGGTATTTTATAATTATTTTGAAATATCTTCAGTCTTTACTTGGCTAAAAATCATTAAAAATTTGCCAGTTGATGCATCTTGGGATACTTAGAGTTAGAGGCTTCAAATAGCAGTGATAGATTGTACAATTTATCAGAAGAATGATTCAAGGCCCTTGGGCCTCTTGTTAATTTACCACATGGGTGAACAAGTTATAAATTTTATGAGCCCACACCAAACTTTACTCTCGGTTCCTTAACACCTCTGCTTCATGCTAGTTGGCTAGTGTCAGAAGCCGACACCATTTTCTTTCATGAAGAAGAAATAAATTTTAAACCAGAAATAGATAATTCTGGAATGTACTTTATTAGATCGAAAAATGAAAAAATTATAATCAATCATCGGAATCAGTAGCATTTTTCACTGACAATTGATGTTTTCTGATTATTGGTACAACACTAATATTAACTATTCATAGGTATCGTAATATATGGTTGATTCATGTTTGTTCAAATCATAACTTCCTTGGGATAGGATGGGGCCACAGTTGATGATTAAAGGTATTCATAGTAATATAAAGGAATAAAAAAAAAAAAATCTTATCAAGAACAGCAAAAGTTATGATTGGTCATATTTAAATGGAAGCATCCTCAGATCCTGTAGATTTAGATTTGTTAAAATCATGACCCCGAGGGGTATGGTAGGACCATACCTAAAGTTCAAACTTGTAGGGAAAAAGTCACAGTCAAAGAAATATCTAAGTATCTATAGTTAGTATAGTTCAATTATGTTCAAGTCATAAAAACTTTTTAAAACTGAACTGATTTTTGCTGTAATCACAGTGATCAGGTGAGTGATGTGACCTATTGGCTTCTTGTTATATGCCCCCTTCTAGTCAATTCTTAGGGACAACCCTGTTTTTTTTTATCATTTTCAGGGAACATTGTATCATACTCAGTTGATGACTTAACACCTTTGGTCATTTTTTTTTTTTTTACAGAATCAATATTAATATACCAGAAAGAGCCTTAGTAGCAGTTGTTGGACCAGTTGGTAGTGGGAAGTCTTCCATTTTATCAGCAATATTAGGGGACATAGAAAAAATTCAGGGGACAGTAACTGTCAAGGTTAGTAATTTTTAGGTCACCTGAGTCACTCAGGTTCATCAGCATTTGTCATTCGTTAAATGTTTTCAGCTTCTTCTCTGAAACAGATTACTGTAAAATCACATATTTTTGTGAGGTCAAATTTTCGTGGTTTGAGTAAAAACTCTTGGTTCATGAGGATTTGAATTTGTGAATATAGAATTTTTGAGTAGTTATGTATGTAACGTTTTACATTTGGTCGGTGGGCATGAATTTGTGGGTCTCTTCATAAATTGAAAACAGCGAAAATTTAACACCCACAAAAAATTTGTGATTTCACAGTAATCAATTTTAACAAAGTCAGACTCTTGTCAGGAAATCAATATTAAAGATTAACATAAATATTATTTATATATTCAGCAAAATTTGTAATTATACCCAATATGTTTACAATGTGGTGGTCTAAGTTATTGCAACTGGTAGAATAGTCAATGGTGACAAGAGACTCCAGGGAGACTTATTGTAATTAGTGACAAGTAGCATATACCCAAGTTTGAATGTACTGAATTGTAGCACTAAGCAAATGGCAAAAACATATCTTACACAATAGGCAAGTGTCTATTGTATTTATGGATACCTGAATAAGTTAACCTCCTTATTAAAGACAAGACATAACATTCAGTAGAGGAATAGAAGAGGTCATTTATTTACTAAAATAAATGACAGAATAATCAAACAAGATGTATGTATATGTACATACAAATAAGACAAAGCAAAACATAATATGACAAAATAACCAAACAAAATTATACGTTTTTAAGTAAACAACAAATAATACAAAGCAAAACATATGAAACATAGATCACAAACGATTATGCAATATTTATAAAAAATGTGATGTACATGCAAATCTTACATAGTATACTGAATATGATTGAAAAGATGGGGCAAATCCGTGGCCAAATATACTGAAAATATGATTTCATAAAGATGTTGAAAAATGTAGGAGGTGGGCAGGGCGGTGGTTACTTATTTGTTAGGGTAATTTCTACATGATAAAAATGGTGACTGACGCTAGAAAAACTGCATGCGCAGGCTACACATACGACTGTTCTATTTAAAGAAAAGTAGACAAATACAAAATAGTAAAGATCAGTACCCATAAATGTTTTATTATCATAAACCTGTTTTATGGATACCTGAATAACTTAACCTCCTTATTAAAGACAAGACATAACATTCAGTAGAGGAATAGAAGAGGTCATTTATGTATAACAAAAGAAAATACAGTTTAAGAACAATTTATTAATAAACATTCCATATTGGACATTGGGGACTGACAAGGTTTACAGTTAAACAAAAAACTTTCAGCTAAATAAGCACTGAAAGCATATGCACGCCAAACCGGGGTGAGAAAAATTTACCGTTTGAATATGACATATATTGCAAAAAACATGAAAAGACACACTCTGCAATGAGTGTTAACATAATCACAGTATAAAAAATGGTATTCCCCTCAAGAAAGCATGGGGGAAGATTGGTGAAAATTTAATTTTAATATGAATTTGAATCAAGAATGCCAATTCAAAAATAATGGGATATCATGCGTAAGCATGATGAAGTGTCATACGTCAGCATGACTAGGCCGTTCGAAGCGTAAGCTTTGAGGTATGATGGGATATCATGCGTAAAACATGATGGAGTGTCATACGTCAGCATGACTAGGACACCAAGCGTAAGCTTGGAATTCGAAAGTAACGGGATACCATGCGTAAGCATGATGGAGTGTCATATGTCAGCATGACTAGGACACCAAGCGTAAGCTTGGAATTTGAAAATAACGGGATACCATCCGTAAGCATGATGGAGTGTCATACGTCAGTATGACTAGGAGACCAATCTTAATCTTAAGCTAAGGAATATTTAGCGTAAGCATAATCAAATGTCATACGTCAGCATGACGGGGAGAAAAGTGTAAGTTCGAGGCTTGATAAGGAAAACTTCATAGCATGATAAAATGTCATACGTCAGCATGATTAGAAAAATTGAAACCGAAGCTTTGAATCTTTATGATTCAGAAGTATTATGTACATTTAAGCTAGGAAAATATTCTAAATAACTGGAATAAAGGTTAAACATAACTAGGAGTCTTATTGTTCACAGAAAAATAAGAGGTTTTATATTAAGTACAAAGAAGTTAAAGGGCAATAACTTATATAAGAGGTCATCAGATCCTTTCGCATTTATACAGTGAAGTCAGGGCTAAAGACCCTTAACACATTAGTGAAGGTTTGGTGTCTCTACGGTCTACAGTTTCGAAGTAGTAGCGATAACAAGGTTTTTCGCACAAAGGGCAATAACTTTTAATAGTGTCAATCTTAAGGGATACAAATTAAATCTTTAAAATAGTTTTAAGAGTACATATTAATGATGCTAAGACAGTTTGTATATGTTAAAAGACACAAAAGATATAAAAAGAGCTTAATTTCTCAATTTTGGAATGACCTTGACCTATGACCTTTACATGAATCTTAAGATAAAGGGTCAATGAATCTTATGCAGTTGGTCCCATGTCTCTACATCTTCTTGTTTTGAAAATTTTTAATTATTTGTAAAATTCAAAGACTTTCAGGGGCAATAACTCATTGAAGGGGTCACCGAATACTTTCGCAATGAATAGATTCCAGAATCCCCTCAAGAAGTCAAAGACATTGGTGAAGGTTTCATTCTTCTATGGGTTACGGTTTCGGAGAAATAGCGATAACAAGCATTTCTTGCGAAAGGGGCAATAACTTCGAAAGCGGTCATAGTTCATACGCGTTGGGTCAAATTTGTTCCTAACATTTAATGACCTTTACGTTGAACAAAAAGTCTTTTCGATAAATGTCGAAACAAAAAATCAGCGGAAGGAAAAAAAGAATAATAGGGAAGAAGAATAATAAGAAACAGAAGAAAATCAATAGGTCTTTCCACAGAAAGGTGGAAAGACCTAATAATAACACTTCATAAATAGGATAAAAGCAAATTTATATACAAACTATAAACAACAAGCTTATTACAATTTTGGAAAAATAATAAATCCTCATTGGCAATTTTTTCAAGGTGAGTGGCGGGGTGGATGGTGGTATTTCACAAGATAACAATGGCTACTGACGCTGTAATATAAACTGAAGGCGAGGCTGTTTAAAAATAACAGAATACAAAATGAGGTACCAAAAGGGAAACTAAACATTTCTCTCAGCATGCTGATGTTACAGTATAATTATATATAAACAAAGATTATTAACATAATCAACAATTTATTTACTAAAATAAATGACAGAATAATCAAAGAAGAAATATGTATATGTACATACAAATTAGACAAAGCAAAACATAATATGACAAAATAACTAGCAGAAAATTCCTGAGATGTCCTAAGAAATCCTAAGATAATCTTAAGATTTATTCCTTGGATATCTTGAAAAAATCCTAGGATTATTCCTAAGATATCCTGAGATGTTTTTAGAACAGGAATTCCTGGGATTTCCTTGGACAGTCCCAATAAAGGGGTTCTAGAAAAAGCTCGGGAATCAATACACCAAGACTTCCCAGGATATCCCAACACTTAAAATGTCCTAGCAAATCAGGAATTCCTAGGATATCCTAGCCTCCTAGGACATCTTTTTTAAAAAATCATACATAGAAACAAAGCAGAATTATAAGATCTTTGGAAAAAAAAAATTAATAAATGTATGCATTATAAAAATTCACGGCCACACAGAAAAAAAATACATAAAATAATTTCTTTAAAATGCTCATGGTATCTGATACAACCAATACTTTACAAATTTACTGGTGTAACATTATAGTGCAGTTATGATTCAACATCATGATATACACACAAGGGGGAAAACAGATTTTCTTATTTTCAAACTATGTTCATACATTCTGAAGCAGCTCTCATAGAATATTTATGATATACAATGACAAATATTAATAACAATTTAAAAATATTTAAATCAACAACCTAGGGGAGGGGGTAGGGGGTGAGGGTTCTTCACTTCTGAAGAATTCTGTACTATAAAAGTTTCAGATACCAAACAGAAACAATTCATAACAAAAAAAACCCCCAAAAACAAGATGTGTTTGTGAAACGCTATGCACCTGGTGGCAACAAAGTTTGAAAATAAAATTAGCATATAAGTCAAAGTCACAAGATCATTGACCTTGGTGTAATTGAAAGAACTTAATTAATGGAGTATGGATACCAAATACATGTATAAAATCTCTACCTCTTATGGGTCAAAAGTTCAAAATTCAAAAAGGCTATATTTTTAGCATAGAGGTCAAAGTCAAGGTCATACAGTCATTGACCTTGGTGCCATTTGAAAAACAACCCTTTGACTGCTATGCGCAACTATAGCCACTCTGTATTTACCAGGCCTCCACTGCTGAGTGCAACTTTTGTTGTTTTTCATACCTGAGTAGCTTTGGGGAATTTCCATTCACTTGGATTGTGTATGATGACTGAATAAATTTCTGATTGGTTACTTTATTCGTTAGGAAGGTTTCTAGAGTTATTAGAGTAATATAATGAAAAATACAGAGGTTGAATGTTTACAAAAAAATCGATTGAAAGTAAAATGGCGAGTGTAAACTGGAGTGATGACAAGGAAGTATTACAGTTTTTTAACGACGATAGTGACGAAGAAGAGTTTGAAGGCTTTGAAGTAGGAGATGTGCAAGTAGGAAATAGAAATGTACTTGCACAAGTACCTGGGGGACTTTGTACCCAACAATGACCGGGATTTACCCATAGATGTTGAAGAAGGTTGGTCACGGGATGACGCCACGCCGATGAATGCACCCTTCATTGGAGAAGAGAATTAAGTTAAACGTGAATGTGGATGATTTTCAGCCATTAACTTTTCTAAAATGTTTGTCGATGATGATTTTATAAATTTATTGGTCGAACAAACAAATTTGTATGACCAAAGACGAGTAGAAGCCGAAAATGTTAGCCAGTACAGTCGGCTCAAACAAAGGCATCCCGTCAACATGGCGGAGATGAAAGTTTTTCTGAGCTTGGTAATTTGCATGGGACTAGTGCTAAAGAATGACGTTCACGACTACTGAGCAACAGATGATGTTCAGTACACTCCATTCTTCCGAGAACAAATGTCCAGGGATCGTTTTTTACTCATTTTGAGTAACTTTCACATCACAGACAATGAACTTCAGGTACCCAGAGGACAGGTGGGCTTTGATCCGTTGTTCAAGGTGAGGCTGTTTGTAAACCAAGTTTTGGATCAGGGATGTGATTTTTCCGCGGAAACGCAGATTTCCACAAATTTGAAAGTCAATATGATCATTTTTGAGATCAATGCAAATCCAATGAGAAAATGTGTGTGTGGAGGGGGGGGGGTGTAAATCTTTCAAGATCGTCATTTTTAGACGGGGTCACGTGACCCCGTCTTTTAGTTTACTCTGAGAGGCCTAAAAATAGAAAACGGAAGCCGTGGTGATAACACATGAATTAAATCTACGCATACGAAAGAGTGCAGAAATTGTTTCGATCAAAACATCAACATTTTGTATCAAACTGAAGAAATTGATATGAACCTTTGTCTAACTCAACTAATAAAGTATTTTGATAATTAAAAACTGAAAATATTAACTGGAAATAACACTAGTAGACAAAGTACTATCCTGCGTATTATTATGACTGTGTACGCATCATCCATTGTTTACTTCCGGAAAAATTATTAGTTCGTACCTGATGAATTTCGGAGCAGTTCAGAAAGGTTTCCAGACTGAGCAATTATTAAAATTTCTACTTCAAATCAAATTAAATGAAAAATGTGAATGTATATTATTCATAGTTTTGTTTTTAGTGTCTTAATGAAAAAATAAAGTTGTTATTAAAACTCGTAAAAAAAAAAATCACATTTGTGAAATCTAGCATGAAGATTATTTTGACCCCGTCTTTCAGTACTGTCTCAGTACTTTGATGATTGATAGTGATAATTATCAGTATAGTAAAAAATGTTGATGATGTATTAAATAAATACCAACAGCAAAAAATGAACATGTTATATCATTTTTCTAGTGTGTGAACGTATTGGGATCTAGTTTTACGAAAGTCAGGTGTAGATAACTTTAAAACGTTTTCCAAGAAGTCAATTATTGGTAGGTTTAAAGCGCATTATTGAATTAGACTGGATGAATGATGGAGAGCATGGACAGAAGTGGAGATGTGTCCAGTATTAACAAAGATGTTTAAAACAAATTTCGATGGGACTGGTTGGACTTATGTGTACAAGTTAAATGCAGTAATGGAAATTTCATAGGAGAGCAAATATCGGAATGGATTATAAAGATGATAGAGAGTCACATGAAATGAAATTCCCCGGGAGAGGCAAAATGTACATTGTGTACTGAAATCCTATCATACGGCTTGAAGGGAAAGAGTGCCTTGCTTGAACATTGTAACTCGGAGAGTCACATGAAATATACAAGGAGTGTTATAACGAACTTCACGCTTCCAGGAGTTCAAAATTTATCGAAATCTTCAGACAGCAAACCACTACCTCAAGCTATTCCCTTACCAGATAGAGTGGCCAATGCAGAGGTTAGTAAATGAGAGACATGCTTCTTTAGGATAAGGGGGCTGCCCAATCTCTCTGTATATTTTGAATAGTAGTTTACATGACATTGCAAGTGTTTAGATGCCAGTGATAACTTGTTAAAATGCCTAACCAAAAGCTCTTGGTTCTCATTGCAGGAAACCAGGCTATGGTGTTGGGGACACTAACTGAGCAATCGCTTCCCATGACCATAGCTCCTCCTTATCAACTTAACTAAACTTAACTAAAGAACTCGCAAAAGATAGGAAAGCTTTGCAAAATCTAAGCATGGATAGGACTAGTGCATTGTACAAGATGACCCATGGTTTGTTTTGTTTGTTTTGTTTTGAACATATTTTATTGTATAATTTATACAATGGGATTGGTAACAAGTTCTTGCAACTTAAAAAACCTCTCCCATGGTTTAGCTAAGACTATCCGTGAACAGACCTTGGAAACACTACGTACCAGTCCATTTTCATTTAATATCGATGAAGCTACATCAAACAACAACAAGCATGTATTAGCAGTTTTGGTGAGTTACTTCCTTGAATCTGAGGGACGCATAGTCTTGGAACACTTAACTTCAATTGAATTTGTTACTGTGGATACATCATCTTTGTTGGAGGCATTAGATGAAATTTTTAACTCCAATGGTATTCCATGGGTTAATGTTGTTTCTATTCTCATGGATTCATGTGCAGTAATGAGAGGTTCCAAAAATGGATTGGAGAAAAAAATCAGAGAGCCAAGAGCCCCAGGTCTTTTAGACATAGATGGTGACATTTGTCACCACTTGCATAATGCAAGCAAAAAGTTGTGTGCTCCATTTGATTACTGGGTGGAGTCCCTCTTTACAGATCTCCACACAGACTATCGCAGGTCTGTAGACTTGAGAGAAAAACTTGCTGAGGTCTGTGAAATTCTAGGGATAAAGTTTACAACACCAGAGAAATTTGTGAGTCATAGATGGATGACTTGTTATGATATTGCTGCTGGAACACAATGGCTCTGGGATGCATATTATGTCTTCTATTTTGGATTTCTGAAGTTGGAAGATAGAAAAATTTACCGCTTATTATTAGAAAGATTTTAAATGACAGGAAAGTAAGTGAACCTGCAAAAGCAAAACTAGATAGTATCCACAACTACCTGAAGAAAAAGTCCATGACAAGCGATGGAAAGATGAGAAAAACAAGGATTTTTGAAAAGGTAATTTTATTTTCCGTTGAAAAGATATAGTGGCATGGAAATTAATATGTATCATAATGTTTGATTGTAATATATAGTTACAAAATGTGCTTTTGAAGGTGTTGTTCCAAGAAAAGAGAACTCTCCTGGTGTTGCATTTCAACACTTCTGTTTTCCCAATATTAAAGAAGTATGTTATGATGTTCCAAACAAAACAGCCCATGGTCCATCAGCTTTATGACAAACAGCTGGAATTATTCAAGGTTTTCATAATGTACTTCCTGAAACCAGAAGCTTTTACAAGAAGATCTGGAAAGCAGATGAAAGCTGTTGAGATTGAGTTTTTGGGTGGAAAAACAAGAAAGTTGATCTCATCAATGCCAAAGAAAGACTCTATCACTGAAAATTTTTTGGAAAAAGTGGTATCTGGCTATAAATGCTGGGGCATATATCTACAGAACAAATTACCACTGGACAATAAAGTACTTAGGAGTTTGAGTGTATTAGACCCAGATGCAAGGCAACATAGCTCTTTCCTAAAAGCTCTGAAAACTCTTGGAGGTATAATTCCAGCTAGAC